>NC_056751.1:66151838-66169526 GCF_019279795.1 Protopterus annectens
TCAAACCCTTTATTGGAAATTAAAGGGTCCCAACACACACTGGGAACATTTAAATTACTGCAAAATATGGTTATTCCAGCAGTGACATATTTACTGAAATCAGTCTTAAAACTCCAGTCACTCTTCTAGGGATAGATTTGGACTGTTACGGAAACCTGTGTCCATTATATTTTCCCCCTTCTTTAAATTAGCTGCCGTAATCTCAGAACTACTAGCGTTTAAACTGAGGACTGTAGCTGATTGTACATGTAAAGGAAAACTCCACCACCAGACCTTTTTACCTTGTATTGTGATGTATGATATAGCCAGTATATTTCAATGAAACTTATCCTGTTTAAATCAAGTTTCTTTTACAGCACAAAGGTCAATACTGTTTTTGCTAATGGCATTGGGGAGAATAAAAAGTTATTATTTAGACTTGTGACATTACTCAGCATAAATTTTATCTTATTACAATTATCAAATGCTTCTTGTCTTATATGGGAAACATCTACAAATTTTTTACTCTCTAGTAATTCTTGTGCCTGGTATTTTGTTACCAGTATGATACAAATGCAGTTTGTTGTGATAAACATAATGATCAGTGTAAATGAAATTCTCCTATAAGAAAGAATTTAGTAAAGACTGCAAGAAAAATCCAGCCAAGCTAGCATTTTCTCTGTGTGATACCTTAGACCTCTTTTAACAGAGGCCTTTGGGATATATGCATATGACCCTTAAGGACATCTATAAGAAAGTACGTCTATTACTGTTTTCTACTGCAGTATTCATCAGCATTCAGATTACTAGCAAATTGTATGTCAGCTCCATAGGTCTTAACCTCTTAGCACAAAAAATATTGACAAAGACAAAATAATGTGGGGACAAAACCCCAAAAATAGGGACATATTTTAAATATTGCTCTTACAAAGTCGCATTTTCTGAAGGCTATGAAATCTGAAATTCAAATGTTTGTCATTATTTAGTGAAGTCAGTCCTCACCAATTTGCCATAAAAATTCAGAAAACTACAAATTTTGTAAGGAACAGACTAAAAGTATGAGGCAAAAAACTGGACATTCTGCGAACATCTGGACAGTTGAGAGGTATGGTTCAGTATTGCAAGAAGTGATAGTGAATCAACTGTTCTTACTTAAAGAAAATATTTCAGCAGAATTATCCAAGATTGTGCTGTACTTCAATTAATTCTTACCAATACAGTTTGCGTGTATTTTACTTATCTCACACTTAACTTCAATTATGATGTCCTAAATTGTGCAATCTGTCAGATAACTAACTGTAATCAATTGTCGCCCAACATATTTCTGAGACTTTTGAGGACAGCTTCACTTGTAACCAGTATATGTAGATTATCAAAGTTGTAATTATGATATGTATTTTTATTCACATCATTTAAGCTATTTTGCATAGCCACTTTGTTATTTGCTTCATCAATCAAATCTCCTGATTCCTTAATGAGAGGTTACTCCATTCTATCATCCTCAATTGAGGCACTGAGTTAATTCATTATTATTCTCTGCTAAAGCAAGTATGCCAAGAGTGAATTGAGATACCCTCTTTGCCGTTGCCTTCTTCCAGTTAACCTCCATCCTCATAATGTAAGTTATCCCCTGACCTCAACATATCGACATTTACTAGACTCACCTATTGTTTCCTAAATTTACTTTATTTCTTCTTTTCATTTAATGATGATATCAGCTGCAAGTCAATAATTGTCTTACCCTTCCTTCTTAGGCTCTTGAAACATTTTTTATTTGCTCCTTATTAGACAGATTACTATGGCTTTCTGTCCCTTGTTCATGCCCTACACTAACTTCAGTTGGAGTCCTAGAGTCTAATTAAATAAAGGATACAGTGCATCCTTCTTAAGGAGTCTTTCCTCAGTTATGTTCAAAACATCAGAAAAGAAATTACACATGAATTAAAATTGACAGATTTAGCCATTATAGTCTCTTTTTAGAGAACATTACCTAACAAGGGATTGTATATTGTAGATACCACAGTTGGCTTTGAGTCATTAGACTTACAGCTGTTATCACTATCCGGAGAAATACTATTTACTCTAGATCCCATTCAGTCTAATGTTAGAATAGTTGCATTAATGATAGGATAAGAAGAATACTGAAAATATTACAATCCACGTCCGTTTGGAAAGCATCTTCCACTGTTTATTTTTTAAATCTTTTATACAGCTTAATTTACTTAAATATTGGCATTAACTACATATTTGATTCCTGTTATTATACATTTCAAATCCATTCATTAACACTGTGTGTGTTACATTCAAAACTGCACTTTCTTCTCCATTAGATCTTCTAAGTGGAATATATCCATTTCTCCCGTTATTATCAATGGCTAGATAATATTCCGTGTATAATAAAGAACCATATCTGCTCAGATACATTAGTGGTTTTCAAGCGGCTCTTAAATGAATGTTATGTTAGTATTAACAGGCAAAGAATAAGAAAGAAAATTTGCTTCCTAATTGACTAAAACCAAGAGCAGTAAGTAATGATATAACTGCCCAGGGGTTAACACCAAGAAGTGTTAATACTGAATATTGCCAGGA
The DNA here is from genome assembly GCF_019279795.1 of Protopterus annectens. NCBI lineage: Eukaryota > Metazoa > Chordata > Ceratodontiformes > Protopteridae > Protopterus > Protopterus annectens. The sequence goes on from NC_056751.1 coordinate 66,154,407, forward strand.
AAATACAACTAAACTACATACTAAATATATATTTTCCAGACAAAGGTATACATTATCTGACCCACATGATAAAAGTGCATTATTTTTGTTCACTTCATCCTCTATAAATGAAATTAAAAACAAATTGCACTGGTTTAAAAAATGACAGCTTCTACCCTTATGATAGAGTAACACTTAAAAATACCGGTTCTTTCTTCCAGTCCCAGCTAGTTGCACTAGTCACACAAAGATACACATATTAAGGGACTAGGGACGGGTTGAATTGGTGGACTATTTGATCTGTGGCAAGGAAGAAGGCAGAGAATGTCATACGTGACGGGAATTCCTTGAGGTTATGAAATGTTGGACAAAATATGCTGATATACTCTTAGAGTTCTCCAAATAATTGCCACCAAAGTCCAGATAATTTGTGCTGTGAGGGATAGGATCAGATCACATATGTCAAGACATTTATTAGAATGAAACAGAAGGAATTGAGGTGCTACTTATAGGGACATGGTTTGAAATGTTCATAGGTGTTTACTAGACTAATGACCAAAAGGGCCTTTTTAAGCTTAGCCATGCATGCCAAATCTCTGATGAGTTCTGATACCCTTGATAAGTGTAAGCATGGGCCTGGGAGATGAACCATTTACAGGTTACCTGTTTGCATCAGAGACATAGGTTCATAGGTAGGTACTAGACTATTGGCCCTAGGGCCTATATGAGCCTAGCCAAAAAGGTATCCTGGCTTTCGCCACCCAAGAAAATGATTTTCTTGTGCCCCTGTCAAGCAGAGCCACAGAAGTGATCCCCGGAGTGAATTTCCTATCTCCCATCCAATCATCAAGATTTTTCTTGAAGAGTGCTAATGAGGAGCTTTGTTTGATATAGATAGGTAGTTTGTTCCAGAGTATGGGAAGTCTCTGGGACAGGAATCTACCCCCCCCCCCACATGTTCTGTTTATTGTGTTGACAAGGTTTAGGTCCCTAGAGCATGTAGCTTGGAGGGATTAGGATTTCTTTAAGTGGAGCATGTCCAATAGCTCTGGGTTTGACATAGCTTTGTATGTTAGGCAGAGATCGCCTCTGAGTAGGTGATATGCGACGGAGTAAAGCTGGCATTTTTTGTGACGGTCTGCATAGGGTATCTGTTTCTGGCCGGTAATCCTGTTTGTGAGGTATTTCTGCAGCCTTTTTAGTTGTTGTAGATGTCTTGTGAGGTACATACCAAAAGGGGCACTGTACTCTATAATGGGTGTAATGAGTGACGAGTAGAGGGGAGCAATGACCTCTATTTTCATGGATAAGAAACCTTTTGTGATTAGGTGTGCCACATAGAAGGATTTTCTGACTACTGTGGTGATGTTTTTATCAAAGGAGAGACTACTGTCCACCCGTGTCCCAAGATCTCTTATCACACTTTTGGTGTTAAGTAGACTACCACCTATGTGGTAGTTTATGGGTGCAGAGTTTTTACCAAAAGGGATGACAATGAACTTTTGGCATTGAGCTTGAGGCCATGGTTTTGACACCAGGCATCTGTCTCAGTGAGGCCCTTTTTTAGGATGTCCACATTGTTATATGTTTCGATTATGGCTCCTAGTTTGCAGTCATCTGTTAACTTCATTAGCCAAAGACCTTCTGTGCTAGCCTGTACTTCTAAAAAGTAGATACCAAACAAATACCAAACAGGAGAGGACCCAGGATTGAACCCTGTGATACTCCACTTGTCACTGGTCTGAAATCGGATTTGGAGTCTGCTACTTTCACAGTGTGGGTTCTATGAGTGAGCCAGTTGGCAACCCATCTTGTGACATAGGGATTTATACCTAGTTTATTGAGTTTATCTATAATTCCAGAGTGGGGGATGGTGTTGAAAGCCTTGGCAGGATCTAGATAGGCTGTGTGAACCACCATACCCTCATCTACACTTTGGTGACCACTTGAAGTCTATCAGGTTTAGGAAACATGATCTGCCTTTTACAAACTGAAATAGGTGGGTTCCAGAGTTTGGAAATTACCAATGTTATTGTTTATAAGTTCCATGATGATACGTTCCATAGCCTTGCAGACCAGGCTTGTCAGGCTAATGAGGCGGTTGTTCCCGGGGTCCGTGGTGGCTCCCCCTTTGTGGAGTGGGATAACCGTCGCTGTGCACCATTCAGGTGAGTTGAGGCTATGATTGAACATGGTACTTAGATGGGGTGCCAGTTCATTCTGTAGTTCATGTAAAACACAGCCTGGCATGTTGTCAGGTCCCATGGATGCTGTGTTCTTGGCTTTGGAGATTGTGTTTTTTACCTGTGCAGCCATGATTATAGGAACTTTGCATTCTTCTGGTATAGAGATGAGCCCTTTAGGGGGTGAGAGGGGGGTAAAGTTAGGACTGAACCTATCTGCCAGGATGTTGGCAATATCAGTTGGTTCTGTATATTTAGTGCCATTGTGTTGTAACTCAGAGCAGATCTGAGTGTTGCTATTGAGATTCTTGACATAGCTATAGAATGCTTTGTGGTTGTCTTTAGACTCAGTGGCAATGCTGTTTTCGTAACTAGCTTTGGAGGATTTTATGAGGGATCTCAGCTTTTTACTGGGGCTGACCAGGGAGTTCCTCCAGTCATGGGATTTTACTCTTTTTTTCAACAGTTTCTTTTGTTGTAGAGTTTGTTTATGGCAGGGGACCACCAGATTAGCTTCCTTTTTTTGGAGGATAGCATCTTGGTTCTGTTAGGGATTGCACGAAACATGCACTCGTGTAAGTGCTTATAAAGTGCATTTGTGTAGGATTCAGCAGTTGTACCTCTATTGCCCGTCTGCATGGGTGTCATGAAGTTTGCCACTTCTGTCTTAAGAAGAGTGAAGTTGGCTTTGGAGAAATTTTTTTATCATGGTTTCCCTAATAGGGGGTGGGGGCGGGATGTGGATGTCTAGGGTAATTATCTTGTGGTCAGATGTGACCAACAAGGAATTGACCTCTGGTGTGGAACACCAGTTGCCCTTGTTGGTAATGACCAGGTCTAGGATATTGCTGCCCCTGGTGGGGGTGTGGATAAGTTGATCCAAGGCATTGGAATTTATGAATTCCAGAAAATGTTATGCAAAAAAGTTGTTACATGAGTAGTTTTCCCATTTAATGGCATGGTAGTTGAAATCGCCCATTATTAGGGTGTTAGGTTGTATCCTAATATTTTCCAGTGTATCAAGAAATGAGTGGGAATCCTGGGGCATGGTGGGGGATCTGTAGCAAGCTAGAATTTGGATTGCGGTCTTGCCCAGAGTTAGTTTCACTTGGATAATCTCGGATGCATTATGCTGCCCAACTAGCCTGGAGATGTGGCTATCCTTAATGAATATGGACACTCCTCCGCCTTTAGTGTTTTGGTCCAGGTTAGCTGGCTGAAGGTTGTGGTATGAATTATAGCCTGGTAATGCAAGGGTGCTCTCTGGAGCCTTGAACCAGGTTTCTGTCACTGCACAGATGTCGATGTTTTCCATTTTAAGGAGTGCCTCGAGTGAGTGCATTTTGAGGTTTAGCCTTCTAGCATTGAGTAGCATTATCTTCAGATTTTGCTTGCTTGTACCTGTTACAGTGGTGAGTTTGTCATTTGAACCTTGCTCAAAAAAGGCACTATAGGGGTGGTAAGAGCCTTAGCCAGTATGCAGAATCCCAAGGATGACAGGTGCTGGCCATCTCTGGCAAAACATCGTGGTCTGTCGATCATGTCATCCCAGGCAGACAGATGCTGGATCCCAAGAAAAAGAAAAATAATCTGGTTCAACACAGCAGTGAAAATCAATATGTCCTTTATTGTAATAGGTAAACACTTTCTCGGAATAACATCCGCTTCATCAGACCAACAGATAGAATAGCAGTTACCTTTTTTAAACACTAAAACATCCAATCAAAATCAGATAAAATGTGCATCATAGCTAAAAGCCATGTGATAAAATACATCTGTAGAATATATAGATCGTTAAAAGATTGAGTAAAACAGACTAAATGAACAATATGTACTTAAAACTGGTGACAAATACAATAGTAAAAAATAATAAACGATGGACTATTGAAACATATATGATAAAATATTAAAAGAGAGATCAATGCTTTAATGGCCATGCTTTAAGGAAGGGTTTCAGGGAAACTCTGTTGTTTAAACCAGGAGGTTTATCAGCTTGAAAGCACAAAATCCATTTCTGTTCACTAGATTCTGTTCTATTATTTATGTCACCTCCTCTCTTGGTACTATGCAGAATCTCTAGTACCATAAAGCTAAATTTATGTTCTTTATCCTCTTTAGCTACATGTAGTGATAGTGCACTGGTTTCTTTAACATTCCTGATATCCCTAATGTATTCAAGTATTCTATCCTTAAACATCCTGTTCTTTTTCCATATGTAAAATGAGAAGCAGGTAGTACAATAGCAAAAATAGACAACATTTTTTGTTTGACAATCTGCATAAAAAGCAGTATCTATCTTAAAACCCAAAGTGGGATGTGTGAAATGATTACCAATATGTATATGTGTACAGGCCATACAATTCCTACACATATATGTACCAAGTCTATCAGATATTATAGTTGATTTAGTATTAAAGGATCGATAACAGAGCTGACTCTTAAGTGATCTATTATTTCTAAAAGCAAAATATGGCTGTGTGCCAATGACCCCATTCAACTCATGTATAGTAGACAGAACATCCCAGTTCTTTTTAATAATATCACATGCTACATGCACATTACTGGCAAAGGTCAATGGCATCCTTAGTTTATTCCTAGAGGTATCAGTGGAAGCATCACTTGATAAACTATTGTCAATATTATCCCTGTTGTTAATACTAGTGGGGAGGGAGGAAAAGTATGGCTGGCACTTACCTGATCTATGCCGCCATCCTTATGCTATTTGAGAATCAATAAGTTTACTACTATAGCCTCTTTCTAAAAATTCTTGTTTAAGTGTTTGTAATGCAACAATGAGACTATCATCATCATTAAAAAGTTTCATAGTTCGAAATATCTGTCCTTTCAGCACATTGAATTTCATCTGATTCGGATGCATACTGCCATAGTGTAGAACATTATTCTTTCTAACAGTTTTCTTATACAAAGTAGTAGACACAGTGGCTAAATTATTTTTAGTAACTTTAACATCCAAAATCTCTACTTCTTTATCAGAATATTCACAGGAAAAACTCAAAAAAGTATTCAACTGATTTAAGTATAAAAGAAACTCTTGTAGCTGCTGCTCTAAGCCATGCCACAACAAAAAAATATCATCCACAAAACGTTTATACCATTTGATGTTAACCTGGTAATCATTATTCGAAAGTACATGTTTAACTTCCCAATTAGCTAGGGACAGGTTGGCGTAGCTATTACTGGATACTGGATACTAGATACTGGAGCCCCTTCGAATGACACCAGTAGCTTAGCCAATTGTTGAAGTCAATCATTTTGTCCTTGTATTGTGGTATCATTCTGGGTGATCACAGGATGCTACTCAGGGCTAGGGTCATACCTGACTGGGCTACAAGATCGGACAGCTCCTTCATGTCTCTTTTCATGTAGTCCAGGTAGGTATGTCTCAGGTCATTCACACCAACATTGACAATGACAGAGTCATATTTGCACTTGTTGTGGAGTGACCTGAATGCGTGCGTTATATGGCTGATCCTGGCACCCGACAGGCAGCTGACAGTAACTTTCCCCTTGTTTAACCTGGTGAGTGGAACATCAGTGTGCCTGACTATAGAGTCACCTATGACTAGAGTGTTGGGTACGTTGTTATGCCTTATGGGCTGTGGTTGAGTGGCGCACTGAGTTTCTGGGCTATGTGTCATTTGGGTTGTGTTGGGGGGCGGAGGTTGCTTGCATTTCTACTTTGGAGGTCCTTATTGCTTTAGCAGATTTTTATTGAGAGCCTCCATGAATGTAGGTGTGTGTTTTGTGTTTCTATATGTGTATTTTAGTGGTGTAGGTTTTGAGGGACAATGTAATGAGTGTGGTGTGGTGCAAGTAATTACCCTCTCCTCTTAACTGTCTAGTCCAGTCTTGGGTGAAGAGAGCTTTGCTTCCAGTTTGGCTATATAAGTGCATCTCTCACAGGTTGTAGTGTTGAGTGGTAGGAGGAGAGGGCTGTCTGTGTACATGAGGCAATTGCTGCATTGCCCCAAGATGCCCAGATTCATCAAGTAGACAGGAGAAAACACTGTGAGCTGACCCTTAGACATGCCTGGATAGGTGCTTATTTATTAAGTACTAAAACCTGTTTTCCTCTGGAAAAGTGAGGAAAGTTGAGTGCTGTAGTAATTTGTAGCTTATTTAGTACTTACAATGAGTTATGAACAAGTGCTGAGCTCAAAGAAACAGATTTGAGTGTTAAAACTAAAAAACTAGCTAGTTCTAAGGGAAAATTTGAAGAGCAGACTTTATGGTGCCGGGAATAGTTTAACCCTAGCTAACCGGTGGGGGCTCAGAAGCTTACAAACAGTCTTGGATACAGCAAATCTGTATCTGGACTAGACAACTTACAGGAAAGGCAGGAAACAAGCTTAAATTTTTTTTTTGTAAAGTGGAAAGGGAGTAAGGAGGAGCAGAAGATAACTCAAGGTTAAGAACTAAGTGGGTTGGCCTTCTCAAATGATCTCCCTGTATTGGGTAGAATGAGGTAATGACACTAAACTTGGAGGAGTGTCTCAGATCAAATTTACAGTAGGGGTGGGCAACTGCAATGGCACCAAGTATAAGAACCGGATGCCAATAGGGAGGGATGGTGGGAGACAAAATTCAGAACAAACAAACCCAAATAGGTGCTTAACAAATGTAGAAAATTTGCAGTTAATACCTCACACACACAGTGAAACTAGCTAGAAAAGTATGCAGCAGACAATATAAGTGCTATAAATAAGTCGCAAAAATAAGCAAAAAACAGGATACTTAATCTTATATATCGCAGATCAGTGTTTGCTCAGTGCCCTTCCTCCGATTAGCTCAGTGTGAAATGGCAGAAACACTCACAAGTTAACTTCTTAAGTAACAGAAAATTGAAACCTGAAACAACTTTAAAAAAAGCTCAAAAGAACCAATGAGGTGCTTACTCCAAGCCGCACTCCAGGTAACCCCAATCAGCCAATGACCATAAACACTCCCCTCTCACTGAAATGCAAGAATGGCTTTAGCTAAACTAAGATGGCCTGGAACATGTGCTCAGACACACAGCCTTTACAAACAAACAACTAGGCCCAAAACACAAGCCTGAATATAGATAATGCTACAACTACCCACACTACTTAGGTAGGAAAAAAACTGCAGAAATGTTTATCACAGCAGCAAAGCAGCAGTGAGCCTTTAAATGAAAGTTTTAAACAAATAAAGGAGCAAGGAGACTCTAGAGAATGCTTTTAACTGCAAACAAATAAGCTATACAATACACTCCTTGGCAGAAAATCAGAACAAACAAACCCAAACAAGTGCTTAACAAATGTAGAAAATTTCCAGTTAATACCTCACACACTAGCTAGAAAAGTTTGCAGCAGACAATACAAGTGCTATAAATGACTCATAAAAATAAGCAAAAAACAGAATACTTAATGTTATATATCACAGATCAGAATTTGCTCAGTGCCTTTCCTCCGATCAGCTCAGTGTGAAATAGCAGAAACACTTACAAGTTAACTTCTTAAGTAACAGAAAGTTGAAACCTGAAACAACTTTAAAAAAGCTAGAAAGAACCAATGAGGTTTTTACTTCAAGCCGTAGTCCAGGTAACCCCAATCAGCCAATGACCATGAACACTCCCTTCTCACTGAAATGCAAGAATGGCTTTGGCTAAACTAAGACGGCCTGGAACATGTGCTCAGACACACAGCCTCTACAAACAAACAACTAGGCCCAAAACACAAGCCTGAATATGAACAATGCTACAACTACCCACACTACTTAACTAGAAAAAAAACTGCAGAAATGTTTATCACAGCATAAAAGCAGCAGTGAGCCTTTAAATGAAAGTTTTAAACAGATAAAGAAAAGGAGCAAGGAGAGTCTAGAGAAGGCTTTTAACTGCAAACAAATAAGTTATATGATACACTCCTTGGCATGAAATCAGAACACCTGTGCCCCTCACACCCTCCACTACTTAAATATACCAACTCCGAGACCGCACTACATTGAAGTAAATGGAAATCTCCCCTTACGGAGATTTCCGTTTACCCATTCGACATTCTGCACTTTCACTATTCTTGTGTCGACAATGTCGGATTCGACATTGTTGGCTTTTGAGAATACAATAAGTAACCAGAATAAACAATTAGAGCTAGTGGAGGCAGGCAGGGCATGTAACCAGAAGATCTGGAAGGTAAAGGGAAGATATACAAACATAATTGGATGAAATGCAAGGTATGGGTTGGAGTAGATGAAAGGAAAAGAGAAACTAAGAAGTGGTGAAGTTTGCAAGATGAGAGCTGTGCAAATATTTTATGACAAATAGCCTAGAACATTCATAGACTGGGAGAAGTGGGATCTGTGTTGCCAATAATGTGGAAATGTGCCCCCTTGTATTAATTTCCATTGCTAAAACAATAAGTAAAAAGGTCATACAGAAAAAACAATCAGTTAAAAAACAAAAAGAAAAATCCAGCAAGCTAGACTTCCACTGTGTGATACCTTAAACCTCTTGTGTTAGAGGCAACATGGGATAGTTGCAAAATACCCTTTAAGGACATCAGGTGTATCAGCTAAATGGCAATTCTGAATGTCCATGAATTTTTCTTTTAAGTCTATTTATGGACAATTTCAGGCCATTAAAGCCAAACCCCACTAGCTATGGACATGCATGTTTCTGCCTTCTTATGGTATCATCAGCACAGCATCAGCGGAATGTTTGGCTAATGTTGGAAACGCAATGTTGTCATACCCAACTGACATCCATAAAAATTAGGGTGACTGCAAAGTATATTTTTGTGCTCTGGATTATTATAAAAAAATTTCTTAACAGCAATCTTTCTAAACTCATGCATATTATCCAGATACTTCCTTATTTTCTCTTTAGCATGTTGCAGTTGTTCCTCTTCTTGTTCTGGGAGATCCCCTTATTTTGCAATACTTTAACCTTTGTTAGCCTCTCTAAATAATACTTGTTAACCATATGTCTTTCTCTTTTATTTCCACTCTGTTTTTAAACTTCACTATCATTTTACCCCACTCACTAGCTATAACTCCTGAAGAAATTTCTATCTTCCCTAATAACTCTTGACCAAGTTCTTAAATTTGTCTTTTTTTTAATAGGTAGGTGGGGAAGTGCCAGTGTCTTATTTTCAGTTTATTACTTTGTATTTCTATCTTAGTTGTTATTGGTGCATGATCTGAAATAGTTATTGGATGTGTGTTGAAGTTTTCTAATAATTTCACATGTTCCTGTGAAATATAATTTCTGTCTAGTCTAGCCCTTGTATTGTACCTTGTGGAATAATATGCAAATTCTCTATGAGTTCCTACTACATTCACATCTTCCCTACCAAATATTTTCATAAACCTTTTCAGAAAACTACCCTCTTTTGTTATATTTTCCCTTCTAGGTGCCCCATATACAACATCACTGTTGGAAATTAAATTCTAGTCCCCACATATAAGTAATGGTCCCTTCCAAAAGCTGATTATTTCTCCAAAAATTTCTTAAACTCCATAAAAGGTTGGATCTGATGTTGTCAATTTTCATTCAGCCCTCAACTAATGGGCTCAGATCTGATCCTCAGATCTGACTTGGCCATTACACTAGCTCATGGCCACCAAAAAATTCTCAAGCTCCTTCCCTACCCATAATACACCAACCCCTAACATCTCCCTGATCTCGTTTGCCACTTTCATGTCTAGACATGGTCACGTTTAGCTCTTGACTTGTTGAGTGGGAGATAAGTCCTTTTTACTTATTTGTGTCTAAAAAAAATCATTAATCTTTAATTAATCTTTAGATTTAAATTTATTTAGCATGGTTGACTTCTATCTATTTTCCATACACCTTAGAGTGTACTTTTTCCTATCATTGTTGACAGGCCTGTCCTATGCTTCTTTATCCCTTTACATGTAGTATATCTATTTATATCATAGTTGGCATATTTCTTTTCTTTGTACAAATACTTGTATCCCTTCAAATTACCATTGCTTGTATTTAGCTTTTCTCGCCTTTCTAGTTTTAAAAAAAAAGTTTAGTTATTTGTTATTGTTGTTGTTGTGGCATCCTCTTTCTCAGCATGTTTGAAGAAGGGTAGGCAGGATTGAAAAAGCTTTGTGTGTACTGCTTGGACCTGGAACACTTACAGCAAGAATGCAGTATCTATCTGCCATGGGTTTAATTCCCAAGCTTTGACTGACAGAAGAAATAGGTTCATAGGTTCATAGGTTTATACTAGGCTAACTGCCCTAGGGCATTTATAAGCCTAGCCCAAAGTTATGTGGCTTACACCGCCCCTTATGTTAGAAATACTGTGCCCATTAGTTTGTTGTGCCTCTGTCCAGTAGTGACACAGAGATGATTCCCGGGGTAAACCTACGATCTCCCATCCACCGGTCAAGATTTCTGTTGAACAGAGCCAGCGAGGTGCTCTGCTTCACATGGACCGGGATTTTATTCCACAGCATGGGGAGTCTCTGGGTGATAAATCTATCCCTCCAGCACGTCCTATTTATATCCGTGCTAAGGTTGAAGTCTCTTGCTCTAGTGGTTTTGGTGGATTTGGATGTTTTGAGGTGGAGCATGTCCATTAATTCCGGGTTGGTCATGGCCTTGTATGTCAGGCACAGGTCACCTCTGAGCAGATGGTATGCAACAGAATAGAGTTGGAGTTTCTTCAGTCTGGCAGCATATGACAGGTTTTGGAGTCCCTTTATCCTTTTGGTGAGGAACTTTTGGGGTCTCTCGAATTGCTGCAGGTGTCGGGTGAGATACATCTCGAATGGGGCATTGTACTCGATCATTGGTCTGATAAGTGAAGAGTACAGGGGAACAATGACCTCACTTGATCTGGATGTGAATCCCTTCATGATCAGGTGGGCAATGTAGAAGGTCTTTCGAACCACTTTAGCAACGTGAGTGTCAAACGAGAGGCCACTGTCAACCTGGGCCCCCAGGTCCCTGATAACCTCTTCTGTGCTTAGTGGGTTGCCACCTATATGGTAGCTTGGGGTTACCTTGTTTTTCCCGAAGGGTATGACTATACACTTTTATGTTTAACTTCAGGCCATGGCTCTGGCACCAGCTATCAGCTTCCGTGGAGACCCTCTGAAGGATGTCTGTGTCCGATGTACTATCCACTATGGCACCCAGTTTGCAGTCATCCGCAAACTTTGTCAGCCATAGTCCTCCTATGTTTGCTTGTACTTCTGAGAAGTAGATGCCGAACAATAGGGGGCCAAGGACTGAGCCCTGTGGGACTCCACTTGTAACCGGCTTGGGAGTCTGACATGGCTCCAGCAACTCTAACTCCTGTGGGTTCTGTCCTTTAGCCAGTTTGCAACCCATCTTGTGACATATGGGTTTACATTTAAGCTGGTAAGTTTCTATAATACCCGAGTGGGGTATTGTGTCAAAGCTTTGCAAGGTCAAGGTAGGCTGTATGGACTGCCTTTCCCTCATCAATGGCCTTGGTGACTGTTTCGAAGAAGTCGACCAAGTTCAAAAGGCAAGATCTGCCCTTGACAAAGCCAAACTGGGTTGGGTCCAAGGTCTGCAAGTCCCCTATGTCCTTGTTTATGAGTTCCATTATGATCCTCTCCATAGCTTTGCAGACCAGGCTTGTTTAGCTTATGGGGCAGTAATTACCAGGGTCCGTAGAGGCACCATCTTTGTGGATTGGGACCACAGTTGCCGTACGCCACTCCTTGGGCACATATCCTGTGGTGAGGCTAAGATTAAACAGCTGCCTTATGTGCGGGTTTAGTTCTTCATTGAGTTCATGTAGACACAGCCGGGGACCCCATCCAGTCCCATTGATGCTGTGTTTTAGCTTTAGAGAGAGCAGCTTTCACCTGCGCATTTGAGATGTCTGGGAGGCTACACTCAGTTGGGATAGTTATCTCTCCTTTTGGGGGGGAGAGGGGGTTGAAGTTTGTGCTGAACCTGTCTGCCAGTATGTTGGCAATGTCTGTGGGTTCAGTGATTTTTGTATCATTTTGGACTAATTCTGAGCATATTTGGGAGTTTCCACCCAGGTTTCTGACATAGCTGAAGAAGGCCTTATGATTGTCTTTCGAATCTATGGCAATTTTTCTCTCAAAGTTGGCCTTGGATGATTTTATGAGGGATCGTAGTTTCTTGCTAGTGCTGATCAAAGATGCCTTCCCTTTTGGGATTTTGCTCTATCATGTAATAGCTTTCTCCTCTTATTGTAAAGTTTGTTTTATGGCTGGGGTCCACCAGACTGGGCGTTTGCCCTTGGTGGAAAGAGTCTTGGTTTTATTTGGGATTGCCTGATCCATGCAGTCCTGAAGGTGTTCATAGAAGGCATTTGTAAGGGCTTCCAGCTTGGGTTGTGGTTTCCATTGGCTCGGGGCCTTGACGGATACCACACCTGTCTTGAGTAGTGTGAAGTTTGCTTTAGAGAAGTTCTCACTTCTGGGTGGTCTTTTGTTTGGGGTGGGGCGGGATGTGGATTCTAGTGAGATTAGTTTATGATCTGATCTCACCAATGAGGGAGGATCTCACTACTTAAGGTGTGGAGCATTTTGTCCCCATGTTCGTTCGGATGATGAGATCTAGTATATTTTCTCCTTGTGGGGACAGTGACTAGTTGTTCCATGGCATTTGAATCTTATGAACTCCAGGAACCTTTGGGCTAGAAAGTTTGGGCTTGATTAATGGTTCCCAGTCTATATTCGGTAGTTGAAGTCACCCAATATGATGGTGTTTGGTGATACATTTATACCCTCCAGTGTCTTCAGGAAGGCTGTATGGGTTTCCTGAGTTTGAGAGGGTGGCCTGTAGCATGCTACAAATTGTAGAGCAGTTTTGCTTCTATGGTTAATTGCACCTGGATGGTTTCCGATGCTTCTATGCGTAGCCACTCAACCTGGAGTTGGGTTGTGGGTATTCTTGATGAATATGGATAAACCCCCTCCTTTTGTGGTGTGGTCCGGGTTTTGGGGCTTGGAATGAATGATATGAGATGAAACCTGATAGTGCCGAGTCTCTCAGGAGCCTTGAACCAGGTTTCAGTCACAGCACAGATATCGATGTTCTCCATACTGAGAAGGGCCTCGGAGCTGGAGTGCATTTTGAGATTTAGACTTCTGGCATTGAGCAGCATTACCCTTAGTTTCTTCCACGTTTTTGTTTTCTAGGGTGGTAGGTTTAGAATTTGGAGCCTTGCCTAAAAAAAGGCACTATGGGGTGGCAAGAGCCTTTCACTAAGCATCCGGAATCCTAGGGGTGACAGGTGCAAGCCGCCCCTTGGGCGTAAGCAGCCGCGGGCTTGTCGCAGCATGTCATCCCAGTCAGACAGGCACTGGATCCCCTTTGAATGACACCTTGGTGAAATTAAGCCAATTGTTAAAGCTGATCATCTTGTCATTATATTGTAGGCATCATTCTTGGTGAAGGAAGGATACTGCTCAGGGTCAGGGGTCATACCTGCCTGGGCTACATAATCAGAAGGGAAGCTCCCTCTATGTCTCTTTTCATGTGTAGTCCAGGGAGGTGGCTCATCTCAGGTCGATCTCACACCAGCATGGACAATGACTGTGTCATACTTGTACTTGCCGTGGAGTGACCTAAGTGCTTGTGTTATGTGGCGATTCTAGCTGGCTCGATCAGGGCAGCTTACTGTGACCTTCTCCCCTTGTTCAGCTTCTGGTGAGTGGGACGCCAGTGTGTCTGACTATGGAGTCACCTATGACAAGTATGTTTGGTGTTGTGTATTTGGCCTTAAGGGCAGTGACTGCTTTGGCACACTGATTTTGTTGCTTTATGTGTTGTTTGTGTGGTGTATTGAGTTTGCAGTTACTTGGGTGTCTGCTTTGGGAGGCCTCTGCTGTTTAGGTAAATTTTTACTCAGAGCCTCCTGAGTATGTCTTAGTGTGTTTATGTGTTTGATTCAGTGGTGTGGTTGGAGTTATGTGAGACTGCGTATTGTGGTGTGTGTAGTTGCCTTCTCCTCCTGCCTGGTCTTGCCAGTCCTGAGTTGAGAGAGAGCTCAGCCTCCAGTTTGGCTAAATAGCTGCATCTCGCAAGTGTTAGTGTTATGTGGGAGGAGGAGAGGGTTGTCTCGTGTACATGAGGCAATTGTAACATTGTCTCAGAATTCCTGTGATTCACCAACTGGGCAGGAGAGGACGCCAGCATCTGACCCTTTGACATGCTAGAAAGATTTATGAGTTGGTAGAGACAGAAAAGTAGTGGGCTTAGCAGGGAAGTGGGCACTCCTGGGGGTTTTGCTAGTGAGAGATTTGTATAATATAGGAGTGCTTTTGACCTGCAAAGAGAATGCTTATAAGACAATGGATATGCTTATAAGACAGCAGTGCTGGAAGCTTTTTGAGAAGAAAAAGCTATTTGGAACAAGTGCTGCACTTTTTAGTGAAGGTGTAAACTGTTTAGGTTCCTAACAGAGCAGTTCTAAGGGAAAAATTGAAGAACAGACTTTCTGGAGCCAGAAAGAGTTTAACCTTGTTTAACTGGCGCTGCCCGATGCTGCTCTAGTGGCAATCTCCAAGCTAAAGCCAAGCACGTTAAATCGTGCTTGATAACAGGGGCTGGAAAGAAGCAGGAATAGAGCCAAAACAGGACAATAAAACTACAGTTTCAAGTCAGTAACCACTCCTCTACGGGGGCAGGGAAGCTGCTCAATGTTATTCACTGCCACTGATCAACAGAGAGACTTTCCTTTAGCCCAAGCAAAAATGGCCTCACATGAAACTTTTCAAATAGTTCAGGAACAGCAAGCCTGTAACTGAACTTTTTAACTCTCAGAAAAGTGGGAAAGCAAGATTTTTTTTTGTTTTTGTTTTTTTCAGAGATAGCAGAGGTTCACAAGTAATATCAAGTTATAATAGTGCAGTAAATGACCCTACACAAGAGTGCTAGGTCAAGGACAGAAAATATGCAAGTTTTAAGAAAAAGCGATTTAAAATTAAGTGCTAAATTTCTCAAAAA
>NC_056751.1:66170026-66247526 GCF_019279795.1 Protopterus annectens
ACTTGTTATACTATTTATATTTTCCCTTAAAAAAGTTTCAGCTATATCATAATTATTTAGGTTACTTGTATTGTTATTTGTATTTGCATAAAATATTGTAAGCCCTCAAGAATACCTTTAATATATGTTCTTTATTTTTTATTATTTATATGTGTTATAATTTTTTTATATGATTTAGTTTATTCATTTTTTAAACACCTTTATTGGATTATCACTTGTGACAAATTTACATTCATATAAAAGTAATCAAACTATATTGACATAACAAATGTTATACTTCACATATATTGCTATATATAATATAACTTAAGCAATATTACATAAATTAGTAAATTCCTGCCTTTTTTTAAACAAGAACCATCTTCATTAGACCATCACTTACTACATAGGCAATCATTCATTTATATAATGAAAACAAACCACACTGACACAATCCTTGTTGCAAGCATTTTACATCACAAGCCATACTGACACACTCCCAGTTGGAAACATTATACATGCTTATAATCTACCCAATGTTTCTCACTCAAACATTCAATAGCTCATTTAAGTCCTGCTGCCTTTGAGCCCTCATTCCTCCCTTGTATGTACTGTTCACACAATTCCCATTTTCCTAATGTATTTTGCTCCTACCCTTTTCTAAAGTTCCAGTTGGTTTATCTCTGCTACAATATTCACTACTTCCAGTTGTTCTAAGAGCAACTTTATGTAAGCTTAAAGGGTTTACTGAATATGCCTGAAGTTTAAGTTTTTCCAGGTTTATTTAAACTTTATTATTTAGAATTTCAACATATTTTATATTTAAGTTTTTAAGTTCAGACTGACTGATAGTATCATTTGGCTTTAGATTTAACTTTACTGTGTCTATTCTGGCCTGTAGTATATTCAATTATTTGTCCCATTCTCTTGTTTTTCTAATATACCAGCTTGTAACTCTTCCATTTAAGTAAATATTTTGTGAGTTCCACAGAATAGCATCAGATACTTTATCATTCATGTTTATTTCTTGGAATTTTTTAATCTCTTTAAGATACCAATCCTTGGATCCCTTAATTTTAATAATGTACACTGGTAATCTCCTGTGATGTATTAAATTGTCAGTTTTTAAATTAATATTAAAGATTATAGCATTATGGTCTCATAATGGACATGAAACTTTTGAACCTTCGCTGATTTGTGATAGATTGTTTGAGACAACAAATCAGTATTAGTTTGTGTTCCATATCTATATGAATAATTGGTAAATTGAAGAGAGTTTGGTTTCCTTAGCTCATATATAGCCTTTCAATTAATTAGATTTACAAAATTTAAGTGTTTGGCTGAAGATGTGATTCTCAGCTTCGAATCTGCAGCGGAATCTTTGTCTGATAAAATGCAATTAAAATCACAAGCCATTATGACTTCACCTTTCATGTACTAGGCTATAGAGTCTAAGTATTTTTTTCATCTTTAGCTCCAACCCATGGAATCCAATAAGAGTTCGCCAATGTATATAGTTTTTCTGTTCCAATCAATTATAACAATGCTCAACATACCATTTTATCAATATCTTTTACTTTAGGCATTACAGGTGTTATTCCATAAAATGAGGGTGCCTCTACTTTTAGCTCGAAAGCCAGAACCTGCTAAAACCAAATAATGCTTTAATGAAAGTTTATTTACAACTTTATTAAATAAATGTGTTTCCTATATAAATGCTGTTTGAGCTTTATGTAATTGTAAGTATTTGAACAGACTCCCCCTTTACTGGATTAGTTAATCCATTAATATTAACAGATATGCATTTAAAATCAGACATTCATATAAGAGAAAAAAATACACGTACAATGCAATCACATTTATGTACAGAACATATTTATATACTTTTTATAAAACAATATGAAATCCTTCAGTTATAGACAAAACTTTTGAAACAAATAAAAAAAAATCCTAATGAAATAACCCTAAAACATTCTACCATGAAATAATGTATTGCTAGCTTGTTGAAAAAGGTGAACAAACCACCTCTCAAACTCTCCATTAGACTAACGCTTAGCTCATGCATCTGATTCCTACTAATGAGTATCATATTTTTTAGCATGCATCATCTTTAAAAAGCTCGTCAGTGAGTTAATATGAATAAGAAAAACTAAATAGGTGTTCAGAATCCTTATTATAAGTTGACCAAACTGAACATCTCTACAGTCATCTTTCTCTGTACCTCACATTATCTCCCTGGTTTACTACAGGGAGGAAGTCAGTTGTTATTTCCATATTTATTAATTTATAGGTCAGATGATTTTGTATTTCTTTTGTTTTATTTACTATGTGTAAAGTTGTTCAATGGATCATAATTTCATAAATGAGTACCAGGCTAAATAAGTTCAGAAATTAGTATCAGGCAAACTGTCCTTGTGGGCCATTCCAAGCCCAGCCAACTACCCCATGTGCACCTTGTGCCAATAAGGTGAACACCTTAACCACTATGTCAACCTCCCATCCTTCTAGACATATTTATATTCTTTATCTATATACATATTTATTTATTCTGATCTATTTCTATTTCTGTTTGTATACTATGTCTTGTACTAATACTATATTCCTAGTTTTACATTTTAGCTATAATTATAGTGTATAGTATCATATAATATAACATTTGTATTTACCCTTATATATTTGATAATCTTTAATCTACTACTACTATTAGAATCAGTCCTATTTTTCCTTAAATATTATGTCTAATAGTAACTGAGCAAACATATGAACAATCTTCCCTTTTAAGATTCAAACTTTCCATAATAACTTGTTCTGAGTTATTAAGTTTTGATATCATTAAAAAGAGATAACAGAGAAACACAATCCTCATTTTTTTATCAAAAGTGTCATTCTATAGGCTAGTATATAAACTATATTTTTGATATACTGCAAGCATTCAGAACTGTTTAATAACTGACAGTAGTTTAGAATGAAATTCACTGTCTTTATCTTATTATCTAATTTGTATTCATTGCATTAGCATATGATTCAAAATATTATGATTATTAATTTTAGACAGGAAGAAGTAACCTGGACAGTTCTTAAAATTTTCAGAACTCCCACAGCATCACAAAAGTACTCATGACTCTAATTAAGCAGCTTCAAGCAGATCCTCAGAACAAGGGCTTGCAAATTAACAGATTATCAGCTACAATTCACACAAAAACATTCATGAGTGAATCCAAGCCACTTCTACAGTATACATCAATCTCTTAAACCCTTCCAAACTACTAAAAAACAATAAAAACATGTTAAAGTATGTTACCCACTAAAAACTATTATATTTAAAGAAATAACATTTAATTATTCAGTAAGCATTATTTGTATGAGATGCTTAATCTAAAAAAGACTGTCATTTTTAAAAGGAGACATTGCATATACATGTGCATTAAAATAATGACAGTTATGTGTAATCCATGTTTAACTTCTAGAAGTGTGACTGCTAGTCTAATTATTTGATATCATTCCAATAGTGACTTTTATATATGTAAAAAGCTATATTTTTATACTTTGTTTATAACATAGCATGTCTTTCCTGGGTGCTATTACATGTCAAGTATACTATTAGTAGTACACTATTGGACCATTTTAAGATCCCAAAATGTAACTTAACATGCCTTTTTAGTGTCATTTGTTACATCTTGTATTATATTTAATAATATATTGCTCAACTATGCCAAGATATCAGAAAGTGTGTCACCTAAGATAAGTTTCATCATAATAATGATTAACTTTTAATAAAATGAATAGTTTAACCTTTTAAACTTCAAATGTGAATATGTGGCTTTAATTTCATATATAGCTATAAGAATCAAACATTTTAAAAAGAGAACTAGTAATCATTTGAAGTAGGAAAAAAAATAAATGATTTACCTTGTAAAAAGTAATATTCAGCACCATTAGCATTTAGCATTCATAAGTATTCAAGCATGCCTTTAAATTAATAAGACTCTATAACCATGAAATACATTGATTTTCATTTGTCCTTCAGTTTTTTACTGTTTTTGTCTTTAATTAGCCAACCATCTCTTGCTGGCATTTCTCTTCAAAGAAGTTGATAGATTCCAGTCCATTTCTTCTGTTTTTTTATAGGATTTTATTTTTCTGTATAAAGTCCATTGCATCTTCTAAGGTGTTAAAAATCATCTTGCCTTCTGGAAGGTGAAGCCTTATATTTGCTGGAAACAAAATTTATGCTTTAATATTTTTTTTCTTTAAGCTTTTAACAAGTGTGACACATGCTTTTCTCTTTGACATCACCAATGTTGAATAGTCATTGTCAAATCTTATAGTATTTTCTATAATTTTAAGTGGATAATTAGTCCATGCAGCTTTTAAGACTAAATCCTTATCTTGACTTCAGAAAATTCTTACAATCACTGACCTTGGTGAAGGTTTTTTTTTTTTTTTTTTAAGATGATTTAGAAATTGATCAATGTGGGCGGCCATGGTGGTGTAGTGGTTAGCATTGCCATCTCACAGCAAGAGATTCTCTGGTTCGATCCTCGGCTGGGGTGCCTTCTGTGCAAAATCTGCATGTCCTCCCTGTGGTCATGTGGGTTTCCTCCGGATGCTCCAGTTTCCTCCCACATCCCAAAGACATGCTGTAGGTGGATTGGACACACTAAATTGGCCCTAGGTGCGAGTGTGTGCATGTGTGTGCCTTCTGTGGAAGGTTGGGCACCGGGCTGGCAACTCGACACCGTAAAACTCCACTGCCAATCATGAGTGGACAGTGATCTGCTGTGGTAACCCCTAACCGGGAAAAGCCGAAAGAAGAAGAAGAAGAAATTGATCTATGTGCTCTTTCAATGCCAAAGGAAAAAGCTTCAGGCAGGTTCATAGTTTTAGGCATCCATCTTCTTTTTCAGGAATCCCATAAATCCTGATGTTATTCTTTCTAGATTTGTTCTCTAAGTCTTCTGTTTTTTTTCCAAGAATAAGTTGCTTTGTTTCAGAAGAAATTCAATGTTATTCTAATTTTCAAGTAATTTTCCATCAAATTCAGACATTGACTCTTCTATACTGAACATTTTTGATGATTGTTGTTTAAGAGATTCATTCAGCACTTCAACTTGTTTTTACATTTCTCTTTAAAATTGTCCAGTTTGCTTTTTAATTTATCTATCTTTGCAGATAACTCACTGATGTTACTTAGTATAGCCTATATGTCTTTTTTGATAGTACTGTCCTGTACACTGGGCTTAGAGTGGCTCATTCTGAGACAATTAGTTCTTTTTAGTTTTTTTTTGACAGGAAAAATTAGTTTAAAGAGCTTGAAACTTGTTATTTGTAGTAAATCATTCAGCAGATGTTCAACTATAAATCCATCAAGTTTTGAAATGTTCTATTTAATTTTTTAGTAAAAATCATGTCAGAGATGTTAAAATGGAGCAGGGTTAAAACACAGTGCTGTTAACTACTCACCGTCTTTGTTACATCCCTCTTATTAACATTTTGGTTGTGGCAAAAGGGTAGGATGATAAATTTAATGAGGAACAGTTGTATTATTCTTTAGTTAATTTATTTGAAAAAAAATGTTTATTTTTTGTTTTATTTTCTGCTTTGTATTGAATTGTATTTTATTTATATCTCAGTAAGTTTGGTTGATAAGTTTATCTTTTAAGAAAAGACCTTTACATATTTTGATAAGTGCTGTGGGATCTTTTACATCCACCTTAGCTTCCACCAATTCAGGCAGATAGGCCTCAGTTTAATATCTCATCCAAAGGATGGCACACTCAGAAGTGTAGCACTGACTCTCTGGTCCTGTGGAATATTTGTTTATGCCTGGGTAGCTCAATTAGTCTATTCATTCCTGAAGCGTGAGAGTCCTGTGGTAGGCAGTGGGTCGGCAAGCTTGTCCTGCAGCATGTCCCACCCCTCACCCACTGGAGCCTCCCCCCATGGTGACTCTCTGAACTCTGCTGTGCGCTGCTGGCCACATGATTTTTATGCTGTGTTTATATGCACAATGACAGAGTGCACTCAGAGACACATGTTCCACAGTTGCAACACCTAGAACTCCCATTAGTGTTCACCAAAAGGATGAGCCAGATACACCCCCCCCAGTGTGGGTGGGCTGGCAATGGCTGGAAATTCCCATTCTCCGCTGTCAGCTCCATCAGGTTCCAGGGACGCTAACTGAACTCAGATCACCTTAGACAAAGGCAAGTTTTTATCTCTGTCTGCCTATACACCAGCATCTTTGACTATGCCAATATCAAATTGAAAACTCTACCTAGCACTTTGAGGGTAGACACCCTCCTATTTAGGAATGTCAGCACATCAGCACTAAGAATACATTAAGGCAAAAGTCTAGAAATACATCAGAATGGAGCCAAAATGGTCATTGCCTCTGAAAGTTTGAAGAAATCAACTAAATGGAAGTTGAAGGCTATACAAAAATGGCAAGAGCTGCTCAAAGAAGGAAAGTATGGAGGCAGACAGATATGGCAAGTAGAGATGGAGGAAGAATCTTGCTTAATGAGATACTATATCACCAGCTGTAAAGACAGGGGTGCAATGATCAAGTACAAGATGGCCATTCTTGAACTCAAATACCTCTTAACTGAGGAAATATGTAAGCTGCATACCTTGTTATTTAGAAATTTAGAGGCAAAAGTCATATTAATGCCTTAGTGAAGTACATGTCAGGGGAATATATTGTTAACCATGAGGCATTTGTATAAAATTTACCAGGCTCTACACTCTTCTGCTTCTTCATATGCTGCCCTCCCCCTCCTCCCCTTTTTTTATTTAAGAAGTTTCCTGACACCTCAGAACTTCCCAAGCTACAAAACTATGGAAATGGCAGGCTGGTTGGAATCATTACTGAAGAAGTAACCAAAGTTGTAGGGAATACAGTAAATGGTAATACTCATGGGGAGGATGGTATACTAGTGACACAGTTCAAAATATGTACCAATCAGCACATTCATGGAATCAGCCAATGGTGCAATCTCCTTGGAAAGAGTTGTGAAAATGTTTTTGTAACAGCTAATGTAGTTTCTTTTTAGATAATGCTTTTTTTTGTCACAGGGAGGTGGGGAGGAAAAATATTCAGTGATACTTATGTTTAAACTCTTATGATGACATAGCATGTGTTATATTTATAATATTATTTATAATGACTAAGTATAAGTAATTTGTGTAAATCTATATTTCCTTTTTATTGTTATCTTTTGATATTTGTTTGTTTTTCTTTCGGCTTTTCCCAGTTAGGGGTCGCCATAGCAGAACTCCGGTCCGCTAATGATTGGCAGTAGATTTTTATGGTGCCGAGGTGCCAGCCCGACACCCAAACTTCAACGAAGGCACGCCCATTCATGCATGTCTTTCAAACACCACTCAACCACAGAGAGGACATGCAGACTCCACACAGAAGGTTCTCCAGCCAAGAATCGAACAGGAGAACCTCTTGCTGTGAAGCGACAACACTACCGCTGCACCACCTTTTGATATGTTTGATCCTGTTCTTTAAAATAAAAACAAGTATATTAAAAAGTTAATTAAGTATTCCTTGTAGGAATGAAAAATGATAAGATTAAAACTTCAAGTCTTTCATTTTAACAAAGATTATGGTAGGGTAGGTCCAAAAGACATGGCTAAATATTTAGTAGACTCATTCATAGCCTGGCAACTTTTAGCATACATAGGTGGAAAAACACATCAGTGGACATAAGCCGAGACTTTTAAACATTTTCCTTTTGTGGTGGTATGATATTATTAAACTGTCCCAGATCACCACAAACAATGGAAGGTATAAGATGCAATTAATTACACTTTGAAAATGAAGATGATGCCTTAAAATTTCAGAATTTCATAGAAGTATGCATTCCTGCATTGGGAATCCCCAAGGTGCTGTTGGGAAAAACCCAATACGTTGGAAATCTAACGCCAAGAATGACAGGACAGACTTGGATATTCAACAGACATTGCCATCTAAGGAAGTACTGGCAGCTTTCAACCAGCTGTTATCACAATTTCCAGAAAAATGGTACTTGATTTTTGCAGGTATTTGTTGTTAATGGATTCAAAATATAACTGTCAAATGAAGCAGTAAAAATAAAAAGAATAACTCCTCATTGCCTGCAACATGCTTTGTGTGAGACACTCCAGATTTAGAACTGCACAAAGTTAAAGGTTTTATAATTTGCAATATGTTGTCTGATATCTGTTAGTAGATGGAGATTAAAACCAAAAACAATACATGCTTCATTCTTTCACTAACGCACAGGGACCTGTGGTAAAAGAATCACGTATGATTAAACTGCTGGAATCTCCGTAAGATCTGCTTGACCTTATACAAAAAGATGCTTAACTGTTCCTCAGCCTCTGTAAACTGCATATTAATATGTGCAAAAAACAGCAGGTATACGTCACACATTTCACTACTGTTTCCCTCTAATGGTAGCATGAGCAATACTTCTTCTTCTCCTTTCGGCTGCTCCCATTAGGAGTCACCACAGCAGATAAGTGGTCCGCAGTAGAGTTTTTTACAGCATTGAGTTGCCAGCCCGGCACTCAACCTTCCTCAGAAGAAACACATGCACACCTAAGGTCAATTTAGAGTGTCCAATCTACCTGCAGCATGTCTTGGGAATGTGGGAGGAAACAAGAGCACTAGAGGCAATCCACTTAAACACAGGGAGGATATGCAGACTCTGCACAGAAGGCACCCCAGCCAAGAATCGAACTTGAGAAACTCTTGCTGTGAGATGACAACACTAACTGCTGCACCAGTGTGCCACCCTAGCATTAGCAATACTGAAAGAATTAAACAATCATTTGTTGTAAAACTGAAACAGAATGGGACTGCAGACAATGTGTTACAGCAAGACAATGCCCCATCTCTCTAGAGCAGAGGATACATGGATATTTCCTCTGGTAAGTACAACACAAAGAAATACTGTACTTCACTGGAAAACAGCTGAGGGCATTAAGGAAAGGAAACCTCCTGAAGTGACTAGCCAAGACTGTATGCAAGTTTCATCCTGGATCAATGTAAGAATCTGCTCAGCACCAGGGATCACAAGCATTGAGGCATAAGATATCTGCCAACACTAAGATGACCCATTTGTAGGCTAACCTCAACAGGCACATGTTAAAGCTGATATTAACTCAAAATAACCATGTACAGCACACACTTATGTCTGCAACATGAAATATCTCAAAGTGGATAGAAACAACATGAGTAATTTGTTAACCCAATAAAGCTACTAGACATGAATGCCACTTTTCAGTGGTGAGCAGGCAGCACTCATCCATGTATGCTATGTGATTACTAGGACAAGTAGTGTTATTATTCTAATCTGTGAGTAGTTAGGAAGCACTCCTGTATATATGTATGTTATGTGATTACTAGGATAAGTAGTGTTATTATTCTAATCTGTGGGTAGTCAGGAAGCACTGCTCTATGTATGTTACATGATTACTAGGATAAGTAGTGTTATTATTCTAATCTGTGAGTAGTTAGGAAGCACTCTTGTATGTATGTTACATGATTATTAGGATAAGCAGTCTTATTATTCTAATCCTTGGGTAGTTTGAAAGCACTCCTGCATGTATGCTAGGTGATTACTAGGATATGTAGTGTTATATTTCTACTCTATGGGTAGTCAGGAAGCACTGCTCTATGTATGTTATATGATTACTAGGATAAGTAGTGTTATTATACTAATCTGTGGGCAATCAGGAAGCACTCCTGTATGCATGTTACACTGTTAGGAGCATAAGTAGTGTTATTATTCTAATCTGTGGGGAGTTAGGAAGCACTCCTGTATGTATGTTACATGATTAATAGGATAAGCAGTGTTATTATTCTAATTTTTGGGTAGTTAGAAAGCACTCCTGTATGTATGTTACACATCCTTTCTGTGTTGGAGGGAAGCCTTCTAGCTTATCAGTGGGAGTGGTAAGCACTAAGTAGCCTATCTACCACAAGAGGAGTGGTTTCTGGCCCAGAAATTGTAGTTATTGGCTGTTTGGGCAGTTTTTCCATCTCTTTCAACTTTTCTGGTTTAAAAGCTTGCGTTTGAGCTTGTTTCCCACTTCTCCTGTAACTAGTCTAGTCCAGATACAGATTTGTTGTATCCAAGACTGGTTGTAAGCTTCTGAGCCCCTCAAGTCTTTCTGTGTTGGAGGGAAGCCTTCTAGCTTATCAGTGGGAGTAGTAAGCACTAGGTAGCCTATCTATCACAAGATAAATGGTTTCTGGCCTAGAAATTGTGGTTTATTGTCTGCTTGGGCAGTTTTTTCCATCGCTTTCAACGTTCTGGTTTAAAAGCTCACATTTGTGCTTGTTTCCCGCCTTTCCTGTAACTAGTCTAGTCCAGATACAGATTTGCTGTATCCAGGACTGTTTGTAAGCTTCTGAGTGGTGTCAAAGTCTGCTCTTCAATTTTACCCTTAGATCTACTAGTTCTCTTTTCTCCTGCACTTTTACTAGCTTATTAGTCTAGCACTTTACCAGACTTCTTGTAGCAATTATTGTAGCACACAAAAGTGCTACCATCAGTCAATGTTCTACAATGAAACAGATACAGTGCTTCTTATTAATGCCTACCCCTCCATGCATGTCTAAAGGTCAGTTCCCTGTGCTTTCTCCTGTTAACCTGGTGAATGTGGGCATCCTGAGGCAATGTAGCAACTGCTACATGTACACCGTCAACCCTCTTCTTTTACCTCCCAACACTCAGACTTGTGAGAGATGCACTTATATATACAAACTGGAAGCCACGCACTCTCCAGCCAAGACCAGAACAGCTGGTGAAGAGGGGAAGGTCAAGACTTGCACCACACCACATGGAACACATAGCCCTCTAGAACAAATACCAGCACAGCCTTCACATAAAAACACAAACCACACACCCACCTTCGCAGAGGCTCTCAATAAAAATCTACCCAAACAGCAGAGACCTCCAAGGCAGAAATGCACTTGACCACCACAACACAACACTAATCATGAGACACATAACTCTCCTAAACAGTGTGCCACTCAACCAAAGCCCCTAAGGCAAAACAGCATGCCCAACAGACTAGTCAAAGGTGACTCGACAGTGAGGCACACTGATGTCCCACTCACTAGGTTGAATAAGGAGAAAGTAACAGTCAGATGCCTGTCAGGTGCCAGGATCCACCACATAACACATGCACTCAGGTTCCTCAACAACAGGTACAAATATGACTCAGTCATTGTACATGTGGGTGTGAATGACTTGAGACGTATCTCCCTGGACTACATGAAAAGAAACATGGAGGAGCTCTCGGATTATGCAGCCCAGGCGGGTATGACCCTAGCCCTGAGCTGCATTCTGCCATCACCCAGAATGATACCACAGTACAAGCAGAAAATGATTGATTTCAACAACTGGCTAAGTTTCTGGTGGATCCAGTATGCCTGGGATGACATGATTGACAGACCTCGATGCTGTACCATAGATGGCCTGCATCTGTCACTGCTGGGCTTCCAGATACTGGCCAAGGCTCTTGCCACCCCTATAGTGCCTTTTTTAGGTGGTGTTCCAAAGACCAAATTGCCACTCTAACAGCTACAAACAAATGCAATCTGAGAGTCATGCTGCCCAACGCTAAAATTCTAAATCTCAAAATGCACTCACGCAAAGCACTCCTTCAAATGGAGAAAACATCAACATTTGTGCTGTAACAGAGACCTGGTTGAAGGCAGCAGAAAGCACCCCTACACTACCAGGCTATAATTCATTCCACACCTTTTGGCCCCAGAACTTGGACTGAAACTCCAAAGGTGCTGGTGTTTCCATATTCATAAAGGATGTGCACACCAACAGACTGGTAGACCAACATAATGCATTAGAAATACTTCAGGTGCAGTTAACATTGGTTAAGACAATGATTGAGGTCATAGCCTGCTACAGGTCCCCAACCATGTCCCAAGACTCACACGCCACATTCCTAAACACCCTGAAGAATATTAGGGTCCATCCTAACAGTCTCATACTAGGCGACTTTAACTACCCCTCCATTAACTGGGAAAACTACTCATGTACCAATACACTTGCCCAAGGTTTCCTGGAGTTCATTAATTCTAATGCCCTGGACCAGCTCATTCTTATCCCCACTAGAGGTAGCAACATTCTTGACCTAGTCATTACTAACATGGGCGACCGTTGCTCTACACCAATAGTCAGCTCTTCCCTGGTTAGATCCGACCACAAACTAATCACCTTGGAAATCCACATCCCTCCCACTCCCCACCCTCTGCAAAAGTAACCACCATGAAAAACTTCTCCAAAGCTAACTTTGGGCTCCTAAAAGCAGACGTGGCTAACTTCATGGCACCCATGCAAATGGAGCATAGTTGCATGGCCACCAAATCATACACCAATGCACTGTACGAACACGTACACACATGCATGGATCTTGCCATACCCAATAGAAGCAAGACGCTCTCCTCCAAAAAAGGAAGCCAATCTGGTGGTTCTCTGCCATAAACAAACTCTACAACAGAAGGAGGAAACTGATGCAGAATAAGGTGAAGTCCCAAGACTGGAAAAAATCCCTTATCAGCCTCAACAAAATTTTTGAGATCCCTCATCAAATCCTCTAAAGCTAGCTATGAAAACAGAACTGCAGCAGATAGTAAAGACAACCACAAGGCCTTCTATAGTTATGTAAAGAATCTCAACAGCAATACCAAGATTTGCTCTGAGCTACTGCATAATGATACCTCCTATACCAAACCAACAGATATTGCCAATATACTGGCCAACAGATTCAGTGCCAACTTTACCCCTCCCCCCAAAGGACCAATCACAATACTGGTAGATTGCCAGGCACCCAGTTTTACTGCTGTACAGGTTAAAACAGCACTGTCCAAGGCCAAGAATACAGCTTCTATGGGACCTGATAATATCCCTGGCTCTGAACTACAGAGTGAACTGGCACCTCACCTGTGTGCCCTGTTCAATCACAGCCTCACCTCAGGCTTTGTCCCTACAGAATGGTGCACCGCTACAGTCATCCCTCTCCACAAAGGAGGAGCGACTACAGACCCTGGGAACTATTGCTCCATTAGCCTGACAAGTCTGATATGCAATGCTATGGAATGCATTATCATGGACCTAATAAACAAGGATATAGGGAATCTCCAAATTCTGGATCCCACAAAGTTTGGCTTTGTGAAGGGTAGATCATGCCTGCTTAACTTGGTCGACTTCTCTGAGTCAGTCACCAGAGCTGTGGATGAAGGCAAGGTGGTTCATACAGCCTACCTTGATCTGGCCAAGGCCTTTGATACCATTCCCTACTCAGGAATCATAGAAAAACTCACTAAGCTAGGCATCAACTCCTATATCACTAGGTGGGCTGCAAACTGGCTCACAGATAGAACCCACAGTGTGAAAGTAGCTCCCTCCAAGTCAGACTGCTGACTAGTCATGAGTGGAGTTCCACAACGTTCAGTCCTGGGTCCTCTCCTGTTTGTTATCTACTTCTCTGAAGTCCAGGCCAACAAAAAGGGACTCTGGCTGACAAAGTTCACAGACAACTTGAAAGTTGGGAACTATTATTAACTCCCCAAGTGATGTTGACATCCTACAGAATGGCCTCACTGAGACCAACAACTGGTGTCAGATCCATGGCTTTAAGCTCAATGCAAAAAATGTGTTGTCATCCCCTTTGGGAAAAACCTGGTTCCCATGAATTACCACATTGATGGTAGTCCACTGAACACAGATGGCATTATAAGAGATCTGGGAACACAGGTTGACAGTTACCTCTCTTTTGATCACCACATTGCCACTGTGGTCAGAAAATCCTTCTATGTAGCACATCTCATTACTAATGGTTTTGCATCCAGGAAGAAAGAGGTCATTGTCTCCTTCTACTCTTCCCTCATTAGGCCATTCATCAAGTACAATGCCCCATTTGGCATGTACCTCACTAGACACCTGCAACAACTGGAGAGGCCACAAAAGTACCTCACAAAGAGGATCCTAGGGCTTAAACACTTACTATTCTCTGTCTCGTATCGCCTATTTAGAGGCGATCTCTGCTTGACTTACAAAGCTATGTCTGACTCAGCTCTGTTAGAAATGCTACATCTAAAGAAATCCCAATCCCTCCACACCACACACTCCAGAGACCTCAACCCCATTACCACAATCAACAGAATGTACTGGAGGGACAGGTTCATAACCCAGAGACTGCCCATGCTATGGAATATACTTCCCATACATGTCAAGCAGAGCACCTCACTGACTCTCTTCAAGAGAAATCTTGATGAGTGGATGAGAAATAGAAAATTCACCCCGTGGATAATTCCAGTGGCTCTATTTGACAGAGGCACTGGAAACTAAGGTCAGGTGGCACAACATCAGGGTAATCTTATGGCTAGGCTTGTAAAGGCCCCAGGGCCATTAGCCTAGTACACACCTATGAACCTATGAATATTAAGATAAGTAGTGTTATTATTCTAATATGTGGGTAGTTAGGAAGTGTCGCTCGTCTGGTCAGAATACAACAGACGAACAGTTGTGGGTTCGGTTCAAGCAGCTTTACATCTCATTACAAATACATCAGGATTAAGACTTAATAACTTAAACTTAAATAAACTTATAAACAGACTAACTACTGCACTCATACATTTTAACACTCTGGCTATTCTCTCTAAATGGCACAGCTGCCTGCACATCCTCTCTATTTATATGCATGTGTCCACACTTGGAAATGCTTCTTAAAGTTACAACACACATTCTGTTTTACATCCTTCCTCTTTGAGAAATAGGTCATACACTAATGATAACATTCATTGACATGCAATTGTACAGAAATGATCCTTTGACATGCAATTATACAGAACTAATTCTTCGACATGCAATCATACAAAACTAAACACAAATAAAACAATCATGTCCAGGTTGCTGTGTATTTTACACTTGGTCTAGAAGTACGACCTGATCGTGTGACATAAAAATTAGAATTGGGTCTAGTAAGGGGGACTGTATTTAATGAATGTTCAATTTAGGGACATCTGGGCACCATCAGGAATGGGAATAGGTACTGAGATATGTTCTTCAACAAGAACATTGTCTGGGTTGCTCAAGATCTAGAGTCTGTATCACAGGTACAATGCTGCGATATCAATTCAGACACAGGAAGAAGATACATGTAGTTTCTCTTGTATTCTCTATCCTCAGATTCCAGTAAGTAGGATCTTGTCTCAGCACATATACCTGTCACTTGACCAATTCGACCAAAATATTTTGTCATTTGCATCCCCACTGTCTCTCCTTCTTTCAACGGATGAAAAAATCTGCTCATTTTATCATAGCTGGACTTCTGAAAGGAATGCTTCTTAAATAGTTGGACTTTGATTGCTCTGTTGTTTTTAGCAGTAGGCACCAACAAACTGGAACTGATAGGCAAGGTTGTTCTGATTTGCCAAGATAGAAGTCTTTGAGCAGGCGAGCCAAGTAAGTTGTCATGGTGTATATTTCTGAGATTAAGTAAATTCAAGAAGATATCGGTATTGTCACACTTTGACCTCTCTAAGTAATTGTTTTGCACTCTGCGCTGCACGTTCAGCCAGGCCGTTTGACTGTGGGTATTTCAGACTGCTAGTAATATGGATAATGTCCAACTCTTTTGTAAATTTCTGAAATAATTGACTGGTAAACTGGGTACCGTTGTCAAAAATAACTTTATGCAGACTACCATGGACTGAGAAAATCGACCTCAAACCAGTTCAAATAAGAGTCTACCAACACTAAGTAATGCCGATTGTTCCACTCAAATATGTCAGTGGCTACTGTTGACCAAGGTAGTTCAGGAATCTGGCTTAGCTGAAGCAACTCTTTCTGCAAATCCAGTTTAGTACTGTTGCATACTGAACAAGATGAAAGCACTTTATCAATGTCTTTTGACAGAGAAGCCCAAAATACTAGTCCTCTTACCTTTTCTTTTGGTAGCTTCAGAACCTGGGTGGCCATGATGCAAAATCTGAATGTATTCATGTTGTAAGGAAGTAGGAACAACAACTTTAGTACCTTTGAAAATGATACCATCTTCCATCAGCATCTCATCTCTGTAAGGAAAATAAGGGTGCACTTCTGGTGTTACTCAAGATTGCTTTGACAGCCATCCAACATTGATGAAGTGGTTGAGCTTTTACAAAACTGGATCAGTCTTTGTATGATCTCTTAGCTCATCAAGTCACTTGGTAGAAAAATTGCACACTTCCATGAAATTGAAGTCAAAATTCTCTGCATCAAGCTGTTCTGTGGTATTTATGGGCAATCTGGATAAGGTATCAGCCTGATAAATAAGTCTGCCTTTTGTATAGACCATGTTGAAGTTGTATTTTTGTAATCTGAGCATCATTCTTTGCAGTCTTGCTGGAGCTGTATGCATAGGTTTCTTTAAAATAGTGACTAGAGATTGATGATCAGTCTCGATCTGGAGAGCTCGGCCATAAATTTAATAATGGAGCTTTCGAATATGCAAACACAATTGCCAAAAGTTCTTTTTCAATCTGAGCATACTGCATTTCAGTTTGGGTAAGAGTTCTAGATGCACAGGCAACTGGTCTGCCCTGTTGAAGAATAACTGCACCAAGACCAAACTTTGAAGCATCACAGGAAAGAATTAATGGTTTGTGGACATCATAGTATCTCAATGTAGGTGGACTGGCAATTTTCTGTTTGAGGTTATCAAATGCTCTCTATTGCTATTCCAACCATGACCAGTTAATATTGTTGCATGTCAGCTCTCTTAAAGGTGCTGATAACTCACTGAAGTAAGGTATAAACTTGCTTATATAGTTAATCATACCAAAGAAATGCTGTAGGGCTTGGGCATTGTCTGCAGCTGGTATCTCAAGGATGGTTGCTTGCTTGGAAGGTTCTGGTCATAAGCCTGTACTGATACATAAATGACCTACATAAGTAACTTCTGGTAGCCTGAATTTACATCTCAGAGGATTGAGCTTCAAGTTCACTTCACGAGCTCTGCCCAGAACCTTCCTAATATTTCTGTCACGCTCTGATTCTCCATCACCTCTAACTAGTAAATCATCTACTATTATAGCACATGGATAACTCCCCAAAAATTGCTCCATTGCTAGCTGAAAGAGATATGATAAAGATGCTAGGTGAGATAAGGGAGAAATGGCTCCTGAGGGTACTAATGGTAATGTGGAGAGAAAGGCATATCCCAGATGACTGGAGAATAAGCATACTAGTGCCAGTGTACAAGAACAAAGGGGAAATCCACAACTGTGGGCAGTACAGAGGCATCAAACTTCTATCACATTGCATGAAAGTTCTGGAGAGGGTGATTGATAAATGGATATGCAGAGTAGTAGAATGTAAGATGGGAAATGAGCAGTTTGGATTCAGATCAGGATGCAGCACAACTAACCCGATGTTTGCATTGAGACAGATACGTGAGAAGAAGCTAGAGATGAGGAGATAGTCCAACTGTGCATTCCTAGACTTGGAGAAAGTATATGACAAGGTCCCAAGAAAGCTGATCTGGGCAGTACTACGGTGGTTTGAAGTCCCAGAAATATTGGTAGAATTAGTGCAGGCTATGTACAAGGACCCAATGACTCAAGTACGAACAGTGTTCAGCCTCACAGAGAGGTTCCCAGTGGGTGTGGGTGTACATCGGGGTTCAGCTCTGAGCCCACTGTTTTTCATACTGGTGATGGACTACTTTAGCAAACAGGTTGGACGTGACAGCTCAACAAAGCTGCTGTATGCAGACGATGTGGAAGTACAAGCAGACTCTGAGCTAGAACTTCAGTAAAGATAGAAGAATGGTATGCAAATCTGAAGGCACATGGGATGAAACTAAGCACAGATAAGAGGGTGGTAATAACAGCAAATTGGGAAATCAGAAGAAGCTGAGAATAGAGATAGAAGGGAAGATAGTGGAACAGGTAAACAGCTTCAAGCATCTGGGAGAAGTAGTTGAGAAGAAGGGTAGTCTGGATGAAGAGATCAAAGCTAGATTCAGAGGGGCTGCAGCCAACTGGCATAGAGTATCAGGTGTAGTCTATGACAGAAGAATGCCAAATAAGCTGAAAAGTAACTTATACAAGACAGTGGTGTGACCAGTACTACTGTATGGTACAGAAACCTGGGCAGTAAAGGGAGAACAGTTGAAGAAGCTAGAGGTGATGGAAATGAAGTGCATGAGAAAGGTGATAGGATGCACACTGTGGGACAGATGAAGAAATGAGGACATAAGAGCAGAAGCCAAAATAGCTCCAATTGCAGAAAAGATCAAAGAGAACAGATTATGGTGGTTTGAGCACATGTGCAGAAAAGTAGAAGACATTCTAGTGAGGAAGATTTGGGGCAGACAGAAAGAAGGTAAGAGGAAGCGAGGACATCTAGCAAAGCGGTGGATGGATTGTGTGAAAGAAGATCTGAGACAGTCAGGCATGAGTGTTTAAGAAGGCAGGAGAGTGGCACTGAATCGAGAGAGTTGGTGACAGTTAACACAATATCTCGACCCCATGTAGAAAAATCTGGAAAAGAGGGCTGATGATGATGATGATGATGCTAGCTGATAGAGTTCACTGGCAGAATTTATTCCAAAAGGTATTCTGAGAAATCAATATCTACCAAACAGGGCACTGAATGTAGTCAGTAGTGAAGATTTGCGATCAAGCATTACTTGCCAAAATGAACTCTTTGCATCCAGGACAGAAAAAACAGTGGCATTTGGCATGAGTAGCAACTTCCTCAACTGTACACATAGGATGATGGAGTCTCTTTAATGCTTTGTTCAAGTCTCTAGGATCAATACATATACTGATTTCATCTGAGTTTTTCTTATGAGCAACTACCATGGAAGACACTCACTCAGTTGGTTCTATGACTGATCAAATCACACCTTGCTGCACCCTCTTATCTAACTAGACCTTGACTTTGTCTTGCATAGCTATCAGAAGGGTCTGTATTATTTCTTCGACAGCTTAGGTTGTCGAATGCTCAATGATCAACACCTAAGTGTCGAAGTTTCAAAATCATGAACGGCCATATAAGCAAATTCTTTCCTTGGCAAAGAATTCACTTGGCCCTTATTAGGGATTTGCCCTTTCCCCAATGTAGAGTGATCTCAGAGTTGGTCTATTTAGTTAGGTGGGGTGTGGGGTTCACAGCCCCCCACGTAGGGGCATTTGGGGGGGGTGAAGCCCCCCACTATATTTAGGTTGAAAAGTTCATTTTAGTTCTGGATGGCCTAGATAATTCTTTCCTGAGGAAAGAATTTGCATATATGGCCATTCGCGATTTTGAAACTTGGATGCTTAGGTGTCGATCACTAAGCATTCGACAACCTAACATGTTGAAGAAATAATATAGACCCTATCGGAACTCTCCTCATTGGTCTGACCACTGGACTGACCTCTGGGTCTACCTTCATGGAGTACACAACTGGAAGTTTGCCTAGCTTGTCATCAAGAACATCAGAATATTCTGAGAAAATAGTATCAGGGAAGATGGAACTAGGACATGTGCTTACATGATGGACTTCTTTGGTAAAAGAAAGCAGTTTCATTCTTAAACTTTCTCTGAGAGCTAATAATGACTGCACTGGTCTTCTGGCTACATAGAATTGCAAGCTGTTACTGTTCCCAGTCAAAAAGCCTGAAAGCATTACTGAGCCTTTGGTTTGAATCTCTTCACCTCCATAAGCAACAAGCTTCACACAATTAGCCAAATTAAGTTGCTCACCAGTTCTTACTTTAGCAAATGTTTCTGTTGACATAACATTACACTTTGAACCAGTGTCTACTCTAAGGTCTGTGTGTTTATCATTGATCAGGACAGTACAAAACACTTCATTATCTGCCAACAAATCTACTGCATTAACCTGTTCATCAACCACTGATACACCATCCCACTTTTCTGAGAGTTAAAAAAGTTCAGTTACAGGCTTGCTGTTCCTGAACTGTTTGAAAGTTCATTTTGGGTCATTTCCTGTCTTTTCAGCCCCCCTATAAATACGCTTTTAGCCGTTTTAGATTGCCGATTTAGGCATGAGGTTGCTACCTGTTTGCTACTAGGGCAGCACGCATCAGGTAAAAAACTTTGGTTAATTTAACTATTTTAACTACCAAATTTTCCCATTTTCCATTCTTCCTTAAAACTACCTTCCTTGAACTACATCTAATGATCTTAAAGATAATCTTAAAAGATATCTCTACTTCTCTCAAGTAGACTATTAAACTATTCTCTATCTCCTAGCACTTGCTCCTACTCTTTACAGTACTTTGACTTACTCTCTTGTCATTTGTAGGCCCTGCCCCAAAGGCAAAAAATGCA
Organism: Protopterus annectens; assembly: GCF_019279795.1. Classification (NCBI taxonomy): domain Eukaryota; kingdom Metazoa; phylum Chordata; order Ceratodontiformes; family Protopteridae; genus Protopterus; species Protopterus annectens. The sequence goes on from NC_056751.1 coordinate 66,190,360, forward strand.
CCCCCCATTTTCGGAACCCACGTATTTTTTTCTTTTTAAAGTCTTTTTTGTTCATGTCTTCTAGCATGTCGAGGGATCAGTTGCTAGTGTCCTCTGAAGCTCTCAGCTTACAATTGGAGAATGTGGAGGCATTACACACCCTCTCCACACAAACACAAATACAAATACCTCCCACAAACACACTATACAAGACATGCAGAGGCTCCAAACTGATAGGACTGGCAAGACCAGTCAGGAGAGACTTACCACTATGAGCCAGTAGGACATAAGGACTTACAACAGTCTATCATAACTCGACACCAAAAGGAACATACCCACACATCTGATCACAAATCTGCCACAACACACAGAAGAATGAAATCCACCAAAATCCAAAAAAAAAAGCAAACACCACCTCAGAACACCCAACCTGCCACCAAACAGACACCACCAAAACACCACATCCTCACAGCCATTAAGGCCAAACAAGTCAGTGTCAAACAGTCATTGCATACTCCATGATCAGACACCACCACAGACCGCTCACCAGACTGAGTAAGGAGTCAGTCACGGTAATTGGCCTGTGAGGTAAAGACAGTAAGGTCAGCATCGGCACTCAGGTCCTCCATGTATAACGCCAAATATGAGCCACATCATTGCTCAGCAACAGCAACGACAACAGGCAGCACCCCTCCAACTCCCTACACGCAAGGGCTCCTGACTCCTCAAAAGAGACCCAGACAGAAGATGACTGACCTTGAGCATTATCCACCACAGCCACCAGGAATGATGACTGAATACACCTTCACCCTTACCTTCACCAACAATGATGCCAAACATGATGTCAAGGAAAGGGGATTTTTGTCATCTGCACAACAATTCATGCTGGACAAGAGTGTCTGCTTAGCGGATCGGCTGGCATGTGTGCCTGACCAGCTTACTATATTGGCAAAGGCTCTTGGTCACCCCATAGTGCCGGATATTGGCAAAGGCTCTTGCCACCCCCCATAGTGCCTTTTAAAGGCAAAAAAAAACTAAGGCACCTGCTGCTCACAAACCCACCAAAAAAAAAAAAAAAGAAAAAAAGGCCCTTCTCAGTAAGGAGAAATGCGATGTCTGTGCGAGCACAGGTGAGCATCTTCTCAGTATGGACATCATGGAGGCTATGCAGTGTACCCTCTGTGAGTCGGCTCCTGAGAGCATCTCCCCAATACCAATTTACCTCATATCAGCCCAGGCCTCCAAAATCCAAACAATCCAAGACTGAGTGTATAGCATACGATGTCGGAGGAACCATCCACCCCACACACCCACAGGCAAGAGTGCACCACAAATTGCTTACTTGGAGGCAAACCACCTGTACAAACTCAGGCACCAAATTGTAGCATGTAGTGCACACTAGAGCCACTGTGTCCTGCAACACATCACACTAGGTGAAATCTATTATGATAAATGTATCACCAAACACCATCATACTAGGTAACTTCAATTACCCTATTACTAAATTCATAAACTAACCCCTCTATACCAAATGAACTAATCCCCAGTAACTATAATGCCATAAATCTCATCATCACGAACATGGGAGCACATGGTTCAACACGGAGGTGTACCATCCATCATCATGATCAGACCACAAACTATCAACGCTGGGTGGGGGAGCCACCCCACTCACAATAAAAAAGACCAACAAACTGAACCCACTCCCAGATCCACTCACACTTCTAAAGAGTAGTAATCCCTCCTTCCACCCCCCGAGCAAAAAAAACCACACTAGTAAAGAATCACTTACAAATACCTTCTACCAGCACCACAGGGGCTGCATGGAAGGCCCCCGAAAACAAAAATAAAAACTCTTACCAAGCTCCTGCATCTGAGTCTGGTGGTTAATAAACAAACTCTAAGGAAAAGGAGACTACACAAGATAGAAGCAAATCCAGTCTGGTGGACCCCAGCCATAAACAAAATAGGTAAAAGGAGGAAGCACATAAAGCTCATCCAACAAAAAAGGAGAAAAATAGCTAAAGAATAAAGAAAATCATAAAAAAAACTAACAAATCATCAAAACTCTGGAACTCCCTAAATAGCTAAAACATAAAAAAGACAAAAGAAGATCACTCTTTAAACAGGAGAAACTTAACCTGGCTGACAGGTTCAGTGCAAAGAAGAGAAGAAGTTCAAAATGATGTGAAGATTACTGATCCTACAGACATTGCCAACATACTGGCTGCGCACAAGTAGAACTGCTCTCTCCCCCCCACCAAACACAGCATCAGGACCTGATGGTGTCCCTCCCAATATCCCATAAGGCTTCCAAGAGAGAACTGCTCCACAGCTATAAAAACACAGCATCCATGGGACCTGATGTCCAGTCGGCCAAAAAAACTGCTCATGACTGGAATAACATGGTGTCCCCGCAGCTACAGCTGTTTAATCAAAGAATTACCCCATTACTCCGCGAGGCCTTAACTGCAACTGCATGGAGAGGATCATAATGGACCTCAAGCGGTGCCTGCACTGGAATTTGAACTTAGCTCACAATTGAGTGCCTAAATGTTAAAGGCAGATCATAGGAATCACTTGGTTGACTACCATAGAACATTCACCAAATTTTGGATTAAGGGAAAGGCACGGCTTTTGCCTACCTCGATCTGGAAATAAAGATGATGCAGCCTTCGGGTAGTTTGGCTTTACAAACCATGGCATCAAATGTCAAAACATACATCACAAAGCTTGTTACCGACTTTTAAGAGTGACAGAACAAAACAGGGTCCATACTGCTGGCCCCATGTCAGACTCAAAGCGACATACAAGTGGTGTCCTGGGGCTACATCCTGGGCCCACTCTTGTAAAGCACAACCCATACCAGTACAAAAAAGCAAACACAGGAGGTTATGAAAGACAAAGTTTGGCCGAACCAGGGCCAAATGCTGCCCACTCAAGTTTGGCACATCTGACACAGAGTCCACAGTCCCACAGGGCACAGAAATGGATAACTGGTGCCAGGCCAAGGCCCTAAAGCAAAATGCCAAAAACATAGTAGTATAACCTTCGGACAAACTGCAAACCATCACATAGAAAAACACTGGGCAAATAACTGTGAGCACAGAAGAGGTTACAGAAATGCTGCAGGGACCCGGTTGATAAGGCCTTGTCATAAAACACCCATGCTTAGCTACCAAATAGGTGGCAATCCATACATGCCCACCTTATCCAAAAGGACCTGGGGACCCAGGTTGATAGTAGTCTGTCATTTGACACCCATGTGAAGAAAGGTGATTGGTACATTTCATTGAATGTATCTGACCGACACATGCAGCAGATCAAGGCATTGCCCAGTCTTCAGGAAAAGGATAACTCATCACAAAAATCTGTCCTAACAACTTTCCCTGAAGAACTCCAGGACTATTCAGTCGCGCACCATGCTCAGGGTATTTGCCTAACATACAAGGCCAAAATAAAGCTGGATCTAATATCGCTTCTGCTCGCAATAAAGAAGAATCAGATCTGTCCTATGTTGCTACCGCTCCAGCCACTCAGCTCTTGCTGGAGCCTAAACCCATCACCAAAGACTCCCTATGCATATGCTTCGCCAAAACCCAGATTGATCGAGAGCACCTCGCTGGCGTTCAGAAATCTTGACCAATGGATGGAGATTTGGGAGATATAAACAGGGATTACCTCAGTGTGCTGCTACGCAGAGGCACAGCAGGAAATGGGTATAAACCCTCATACGCAGAGCACCTCGACGGCCTTGTTCAAGAGAAATCTTGACCAAAATGCTTTTAATTGAGATGGCCTGAATCCCACCCAGGTGACCGTGAGCACTCAACATAGAAGACAGGGTTGCAGCTCTCTACATGATCAACTTGCTTTTTTGAGTGACCTTTCTTTATAACTGAATGAGGCTTGCTTGATTTGCAAAACCTTTGAAAGTGGTTCTATTTTTTACACTTGTGGCATTGCTGACCAAATGCTAAGCACTTCTCTCTTCTAGACTCATGCTTGGCACCACAGTTATGACAGTTAACAATAAAACTTGACTTGGATTTTGCTGACACTTATACTGCACTGAGCATGTCTGTTCTGCTCAGCTTGTCTTAGAACTTGCTGGAAAGTTACAGGTCCTCCCTGGAAAACCTTCAGGGGCTGCTGCTGCCAATTGCCTAGGCCTGTTTCTGCCAGCCACGTGCTGCATGCTGTCTATGTTTGCTCTACAGGCTGCTGAAACCATGCTCTTGTCACTTGCAAGCATACTCATGTGCTTTTCTGTAAGCTCATGGATTTAACAAATCTCTTCAGCTTTGCTCAATGTTAAATCACTGTCAGGAAGCAAAATCTTTCTCACTGCAGCATTATTAACACCACACACAAGACTGTCCTTTATCAACTCATCTTTCAAATCACCAAACCTGCACATTTTAGCTTTATTTCTCAAGTCAGTGATATAAGTTGCAAAAGTTTCTCCTGGCTTTTGGTCACTTGTATAAAATAGGTGCCTCTCCGATGTAACATTTGTCTGGGGTTACACATTTTTCTAAATTTTCATTTCAAGCACTCAGGGTTCTCTCTTGATTCAGCTGGTACAACAATATGGCAGTTTTCCCCCTCTACTGCATATACTGCTGGTCCATAGAAAAATAAATGCTCTCTTTCAATGGCTTCTGACCCCCACTAAGTTAAGCAAAATGAATGCCCTCGTACATGCATCTTTGTCAGAAAAAGCTGCTTGTATGAAAATATGTTACTCCTGCTCAAATACTCTCCAGTTCTCTGAAATATTATGATCAAACACAAGTGGACTGAGTCTGCAAAATGCTTCCGCCATATCAACACAAAGTAGTAAAGGCCCTTGAAATTATGTACAAACATACATATGACAGAAATGTATGCCAGAACTTGTAACTATGCCCATATAGCACAGCAGCTCTTTGAAACAACTGTACTTTGTGAAATAAGTCTCCGTAGCACAAGAACACTTTGAAATCATTGTATTTTGGGAAACCAACCTTATTAGTGTAAGAAATATTTCAGAATGACTGCAGTTAGCAAATGAACTGTATGCAGCACAAGAACACAGTGTACGAAACTCTTCGAAATGGCGACACTATGCAAATGAACTGTATACAGCACAAGAACCTTTTTGAAATAGCTGTACTTTGCAAAATAACTTTGTATAGTGTAAGAAACACTTTGAAATGGCAGCACTCTGTGAATAAATGTACACAGCCCAAGAAGCCTTTCGAAATGACTGTATTTTGACTGCACTTTGCAAAATAACTGTATTTTGCACACAGTAAACCCTTTGAAATAATTGCACTGTAATAAAGCACACACTGCAACCACTTTGCACACTCTGAGATACTTCAAACAACTGTAGTTATGCTTTGAATGGCTTCGGTCAATGCGAAATAGTAGCTCATGACAAAACATGGTCATTTATTAAAAACATGCAGCCGCCTTGCTTTTCTATCCTTATTTTTGCCCTTTTATTTTACTCGTTATGCCTATTTGACCAGTTGTCATGATTTTCTTGTGCTCATTTTACTTTACACATGCTCATTATGCAAACTGGAGGTAACTCTGAACACCATATAGATATTTCTGATAATTTTGTCAGATATCATGGCTTTGAACACTTCCTTTAATTAACAATGTGTTTCGTGCCTTTTGTTTGATTAATAATACATTTTGTGCTTTATGAATGCTTCATATTGTTTTCTTTGCAAAATAAATAATTTGTGCGGGTTCTGGTTACCTGAAGTTCATTTCTAGCCTTTTTTTTTAATTATTTGAGCACTGCATCACCAAACCTGCTCAATATACCTTCACCGTTACCTCTGCACCTCATGGCTTGAAGAAGTTTACTCTCAGTCCCGATTCTGACACCTTGTCACTTGTCCGTTCAGGAAAAAACAGACAAACAGTTGTGGGTTCAGTTCAAGCAGCTTTATTATATACAAACACATCAGGATTAAGGCTTAGTAACTTAAACTTAAATAAACTTATAAACAGACTGACTACTACACTCATACATGTTAACACTCTGGCTGTTCTCTCAAAATGGCACTGCTTCCTGCATGTGCTCTCTATTTATATGCACGCGCCCACACTTGAAAACGCTTCTTAAAGTTACAACACACACCCTGTTCTACATGAAGCACTCCTGTATGTATGCTACACCATTTGTTGTTATTTTCATCGGTTTGTAGTTAGGAAGCATTCCTGTATGTATGTTATTTGGCTACTGGTACAAGCAATGTTATTGTTCTAAGCTGTGTTATATCTACTATATTGATTGAGTTGCTGAGTAAAATGGCATTAAAATTCTAATGCTAAGAAATAAAGGCCATAGACAAGGCAATCAGAAAAGCCATTACCTACTGCATAAAGTACAGCTGCAGGTAGATATACTTTTTAATAAAGAATATTCATTGTAACAATAAATCATTACATTTGGGTTATACTATTATTTACCAGTGTCATCTGCAAACTGAAATAATAAAAGCAGTGACAGTTCGCCTTGTGATTGCCCTGTAAGCACCAATAAAAGTCATAAGCTAGAGTACACCAATGATGGTGTGGTTATGACTTCTTTTATATCCCACACAGGTGCATATTTTCTTGAGGTATCTGATACAAAATTCCAATAAAGGGAAAATGGATGCAGTAAAACCTACCCCTACATATGAGTAATCAAAAAATGCATATAATTTTAAAAAACAAAATGAAAATCAGCAAATGTAAATGTAGTAACCTATGTCTAATGAGTGATTATTGAGGGTGGGATTATATGAGGGTGGGAGGGTGGTGGCCTAATGGTTATGGTGTTTGACTTACAAACACAAGGTACAGGGTTTAAGTCTCACAAGGGATAACTGGCTAGGCTTAAAATGTCTCGCAAGGGCAGTTAGCTTAGTACTAATCTATGAACCTATGAACCTATTAGTTATGGTATAGTCTAAAAAGCTTAAAATCAAATAAAATGATACTTTCCAACCACATACAACAGAGGGATCGAGCCCTGACAGTGACCCAGATGACCCAAGCTTGATTAGAGACTTGGGTTCTGGAGGAACTAGAGGGGAGTTTGAATAAGCAGCATTTTGTAAGCTTTTGATTCCTGTAGAAGCAGTTAAGAATCCTACCAGTGATCTGGCACTACCTTGGCAAAGTGTGTATGCCATAACCGCAGTGCAGACTGATATTAAAGTTTGACATTAAAGTATAGGGCCAGAGCTTAGAGCTAATTGATGCTACAGTTGGAGAGGTGCATGATATTAGCTGTTGCTTCTAATTAGGACATTACAAAAATCCCCTAAATACATGATAGCATATTTGATTCTGCAAGAAGCTCCCCTCCACATTTCCATGTTTCATAAACCAGAGATTTTAATATTAAGGACACTCGAGTTAGGACTGATAGGAGTGAAATGGCAGATAGTCAGCCAGAGGGTACATGGGGGGCAAAAAAAGTAACAACCACACTCATTGTAAAATGTACCATGCATCAAACAAAATATTTCACATTTAAAAAAAGGCATGCACCAAAGGTTCCTAAGAAGAAATTGTTCCTTACAGCTGAAAAGTATATGGCCCACATGAGCAGTTAGTCTAGTATGAATCTATGAACCTATGAACCTATATAATGGAATGAATTGGTAGCAGACAACTGCTTATGGTGTAAAGCAAAATTGTGTGTGTGTGTGTGTGTGTGTGTGTGTGTGTGTGTGTGTGTGTGTGTGTGTGTGTGTGTGTGTGTGTGTGTGTGTGTGCAGCAGCCGTGTATAAAAAAAACATAAACTGTTATATAAAAAATGGATTAAGTTTGATAGAAATACTTAGGAACTAGTGGAGTATGGGTTTATTCTTTACTAGTTTATTATAAGTAAATAATGATTGTAATCCAGGACTATGAGGGCTTCTGAAAATTAGACACATGCCAAAACTCTCAATTTTGAGTAAAATGCTATGTCAGCATCCTGATTGTTTAGACAGAATAGGAAATATGTATATGAACAGATTAACTTACAAATGAAAAAAATCTGTCAGGACAGTGTATGTAACCAGGATGTGATGAAGATTTGAATGTATCAGTGCTGGAAATGATCAGAAAAGAAACTGCCACAAAAGTAGTGTTATATATAAAATTTTACAAAAAAAAATCATAGAAACAAAAAATGTTAATGAGAGTTAACAGATTCCTAAAATAGATAAGAAGCATTCTAAGTGAACAGTTCCCATAAGGAAGTGTATAAACAGTTTGGGAATACATATATTAGAATCCCAATAATATTGAAAAACTAAGATGGCCAATATGATCAAATATGAGATCATTATGTATTATTCTAAGAACTCAGCAATAATAGTAAACTCAAAAAAAAAAAAAACACAAAACACTGGGATGTTCATAGGTTTGTACTAGGCTAACTGCCCTTGCGAGCCATTTTAAGCCTAGCCAATTATCCCTTCTGAGATTCAAACCCTGCACCTTGTGTTTGTAAGGCAAACACCTTAACCATTAGGCCACCCTCCCAACCGACAGTGGGATTCACCACATCCCCAATTCCTCTTCAATATCATGGACACATGTATGTGACATTGCTCAGCTTTTTAACTCCCTCTGAGCTGGCACTTTTCTTCTCTAAGAGGTGCATGAGCTTGGCAGTCACCTGGCAGTCACCATCCTTGCTGGCAGTGGAAAACTTGAATGGTTATGACCTTATCTCCTCCTTTTTATGCTGACATCAATACTGTAGGGTTGTAAACTATGAGATGTATTTTTAAGTATGTGTGCCTCCTCCCTAAGATGACAATGCCTCCCACATCCTGTCTTTCACCTAGCTTGGTTTCTGTTCTAATGTTTAAGAAGCTGCTTTCCTCCACTAGCAAGTTATTCTTTTCCCTCATTCCTGGAGAAAAGTGAGCAGGCAGAACCTCATCATTCCACCCTCACCACCCACCCCTGCACCAACTCCTGCTATTCCTCAAGCCTATAAATGAATTTGCATCACTTGGGGTCATAGTCAGGGCTTTAGCCCCACATGTCAATGGATCTGGCACGAACATACTCAAAAAACCATGACAGATAAACATTGTTTAAGGTGTTCTTGGAATATATATCTATTAGACAATAACACAGTTCCCCAGACTAAATAAACAAATAATTGTAGCTGGTTAGCTTTCCTGTTACAGCAACTCCCCTTTGAATATCTACTGTGATGGCAAGCCAGGGAATTGTTATGGCTAGGCTTGTAAAGGCCCTAGGGCTGATAGCCTAGTACCAACCTATGAACGTATGAACCTATGAACCTATATTAACTCACAACTGCACCTTTTCCTTTGAGGATAGTCATTGTAACTAGTAATAAATCATAATATTTTGGTGGACTCCCAAGCAATACTCTATTACGAAGGTGGTATCTTAAAATAAGTTTACAAGTTGTACCTACTTTAATTAAATGCATTACATGTAAACAGAATTCTTTTCAAATAAAATTCCATAGTTCTATATAACATGAAGACCTTTGGCATGAGTACTCCTAATGAATGTGATATGAAAGAATAGTCCTAACAAAAAGAACTCTATGAGTCCCACAACATTTTAAAACAATTAGCTATATAAATACAATTAAAACCTAGAATAACAAGAAGATTATAGTACAACCTCCTTGGAGCAGACTAAAGTCTACACAGGGTCCTTTGCAATAGAAGTGATAAAAATCTAATATATTTATGATCTAAAGAGAGTTGAAAGTGACTTAAACAATCAAAACAATTATGTCAAAAACAATTCCTCTATAATATGACTTATAGGAATGGAAAGTTACACTATAAATAATTTCTTACAACTAAGAATCTTTAGTGCAAAAAAATGAATAAAGTCTCTCAATCAGAAAAAAAAGAGATATCTCAATATGAAGTTCAAGGCAGGCCATACTGAACAAAAAATCCCTGTAATCCTCAGGATTTAAAATATCTTAGTCAGTGTCTTTACCACGGTGGTGCAGCGGTTAGCGCTGCTGCCTCCCAGCAAGAGGTTCTCTGGTTTGATTCTCGGCTGGGGTGCCTTCTGTCTGGAGTCTGCCTGTGGTCACGTGGGTTTGCTCCGGTTTCCTTCCACATCCCAAAAACATGCAGTAGGTGGATTGGACACTCTAAATTGGCCCTAGGTGTGAGTGTGTGCCTTCTGTGGAAGGTTGGGCACTGGGCTGGCAACTCAATATCGTAAAACTCCACTGCCAATCATGAGCAGACAGGTGATCCACTGTGGCGACCCCTAACTGAGAAAAGCTGAAAGAAGAAGTCAGTGTCTTTGTCAAATCATATTTGTTAAGGAAGTAAAAAGTTAAGTGTATAAAATAAAATATTAAAAGTAATGTCTGTTTAGATTTTAAATGCATATAAATGCATAAGTCAATGAACAATATAGTACTTGATTTTTTTTCCCGGTACCAGTTAACAAAGCAAACATCCAGCAAATGAGCCATTGACGAAAAGAACAAATACTTGTAACCTGTTTATATTATTAATGTAACATCAACTCATATCAGATATTATGGTTATCCTTAACTACACTCTCTCAAGAAAAACATGCTGTTACCAAATAAAAGCATGGTATTCATCTTCTACTATGCTATGATTAACAATTAACTTAAAAATATCATCACATAGGTTATAACTCATTCAGTAAGGTTAAAGCTGTTTATCCAATCTGCTTTACATGTATCTGAAACAAAAGTATTCATTAAGGCATATCCTATCAGTCAAAAGATACTGTGTTTATGTCAAATGAATTAAATGCCACGAAAGACCTAGCAAGTATACATTTCACTCTAGTTTGAAGTGAAATTTCCTCAAAGATTTAGATATATGAATTTCATAAGAAAAAAAATTGCTGGACAGGTCTTCTATGTAGCTACTGATTTGAAGAGGGATAATTACTGTCAAAAGGAGGAACAGCTGGAAAGTACTTACCATACCTGGTCAACAACATGCCCTTCATAATAAAAGGTAAAGTGCCCAGAGGAATGGAAGATGGGCTGAGTCTTTCAGGAACTCTAGGAACTGTTAAGCTTGCAGTGTCTAATTTCAAATTCTAATAAGGGTAATGTTATAATAATTAAACTTACAAAATAAATCAGTTGAGCTACGAGCTATATGACTAGGAATTTTCTTCTGAAAATCTTGGATATTTTTTAAACTAAGAGGTAAATTATGGGACTGTAATCATCTGAGTTTAATCCCCATTTAGGGTAGGAAATCTCTGTTGTAGGCCAGTAACAACTCAAATCATATTAATATTCTCATTAAAATTAATATCTTGGAGGCAAGCACCTGGAGACTGTGAAAATATGTCTTTATGATTGCAAATACTATACTAACAGGAGAGCTGCTTACATTTAAATATACACTTATCAGATGTTGAAAGATGTGAAGGACTCATTATTTTTTTTGGACATGTAAATTGCTTCTGTGGGTACTAAGTTACCTGATGACTGTGACATGTGTTCAATGTAACACCAGACAATTAATGCCCAGAACATCTAATTATTCAATACTGAGGCACTGCCTAAATTGGAAAAGTAGGAAATTGTATACAAGAAGCAATCACCAGACAGTAAAGCCAGAACTATCACAAAGGAAACATTCCATTAGAAACATCTCCAGTCAACTTTAAGCCAGCCCAGTGACATAGAGGGATAAAGCACTTACTATGATCCAGGAGAACCACATTTGATTATCACTTTGGAAAAGGTAGTGGCACAGAAGCTGGTTGTGCCCTGTCTTGGGGATGAGTGGTGTACCTGTAGTTCTCTAATGAAGCTCTGACAGGGGCCATAGCTTAGACAGTAGACACAAAGCTGGAGGACTGGAAGAAAGGAGAAAGATGTGCCTGTTCAATCCCCCACCCAGCCTGACAAAAATGTTTGCACATTAGTGTAGGGACATAGAGCTATAAAAAATACCTCCGGCCACAGTCATAATATTCCATGCATTGACTTACTCCACTTGTCCTTGTGTGCCCTGCATCCCTTGATCCTGTGCACTGGAGTAGTGGACATATGTTCAGCTACTCCATTGGCAGAGAGACCCTTTCAGCAAAGATTGTACTGGGGAGGGCCTGGAATGGGACTTGTGAAAACTAAAACTATACAGATAAGTGAGGCCTGAAGTCAATAACAGCAGCCAAACAAATCCAATCATCTCTGCCTTGATGGCAATAACTGTAGCCCTATTCTGTACCACTCTTTATCAGATAGCACTATATATGTCTTTAGTAGGTGCAACTTATAATAATATCCTTTACACTTATCTCTCACTCATTACTTATTAGCATCTTAGTGGGTACTAGATTAATTTTTGGTATTCCTCCCCTACTCTACCTTATATCTCATTTTTTTATTTAATAATTCACTGCACCTGCCCTTTTAATCATTCACTACGGAACCACTCAATTCAGCTGCATTAACTTCTCTTCTGTTCTACTTAGTTTTTAACCCTGTCCCCAATTACTAGACTAAACAGTACTAAAGCCAAACCTCTTAGTAATTCACAGAACTAAGAGGAAAATTCCTTTCCTATTACCTATTTCACTATCATAAAAATAAGCTATGTTCCTGTCCTGTAGGTGACAGACCATTGCGATTTACAAGAATAAAGTTCTGGAGGTAACTAAGTGTGGAAATGTGAGTAACTCACTCATTAAGTCTAGGTCAAAGCTAGGGCTTGCAGTAACCATTCAAATGGGCAAGCAAGATGGCAAAGGAGGCATTGCTTCCAACGGGTCCATCAGGCAAACTCTCACAGGCCATGCCTCATTGCCTGCCAAACCTCACAGAATAAAATCATCTGAGCAGGAAGTTTTCTCATGCAGTACTGTATCCCTAGTATTACTATAAGTCTGAGCAGGAAGTTTTCCCACGTAGTTCTGTATCCCTACTATTACTATAAGTCTGAGCAGGTAGTTTTCTCATGCAGGACTGTATCCCTACTATTACTATAAGTCTGAGCAGGAAGTTTTCCCTTGCAGTACTGTATTCCTACTATTACTGTAAGTCACCTATATATCATTTAACAAGACATACTAAAGCTTAGCCCACCCCATCCCTCTCTCTTACAGCAAACAAACAAGACAAATTAATTCCCAAAGCAAAAATCTGCTTCATTAGGAAAATCTATGGTTAGAATCACTGTTAAACTACCAGGTCATATACAGCACAAACTCAGACCAACAACAAATACCTTGCTCACCTCCGCACACAACCAAGTTTTGATAAAGTAAAGGGCCTCATAATTATCGGCATTAATGAGTCAATGGAAGTAATAATGTCAAACAAATTCAAGTGGTCACTGACCTCTGCAGTCCTGACATAGTAGTAATCACTCCAACCAAGTTTTAAAAACTATATGAAAAACAATGCGATCAATATATGAGGTATAACATATTTACAAGTGTCAGAAAAGTCATTTAAATTGTTCATTATCTGATAAGAAATGTCCACATCTAAAACAAACAGAAAACTTGATAATCAAAGACCCACTTGACCCACAGAAAACCTGCACACTTCTATATAGATTTTTTAACAAAACAACCATTGAGCATGCGCAGCTTGATAACACAGAGGGATAAAACCCTGAGTGCTACCCAAGTGACTGTGGTTTAGTTACTGGACCTAGCACTTGAGGAACTAGACAGGAAGAGAGAGGAGTGAAGAAGCTGAACCTGCTTACCCTTCTCAGGAGAGAGAGAGAGAAAGGGCGAGGGTGAGGGTGAATGTGAGGTTTGCAGGTGCCCTGGGTTACAAGCGCAAAAATCTGATTTCCCTAAAGACCAGGTGAAACAGGCAGGTGGTGCGTCTGCATTTATGGACAGGATGTAATGCTGAGATCAACCTCTTACAGAAATATGGGGTGGTTCAGCACTGGTGTACATTACATGTTCCACACATGGGATGTCCCTGTGTAGGCACACAGATATGGCTTAAATAAAAAAAAATAATTAATTAATTAATTTAAAAACTCTCCTAATGGGTGCCTTAATGGTGGTCCCTCTCTATCAACTCTTACCCTCGCTTATGAGTGAACTAATAGACCAACTGGCCAAGAGGGGAATGATGACTGGCAGGCAATGAAGGAAAGGATAAAAAAAACTGGGAATGTACACAGGGACCCCCTTTCCTTGTCATCGAACAGTAGATACACTGAAATCATATGTCATCATCATCATCAAACCTCTTTGTCCCATTTTCTAGATAGGGTTGGTGTGCTATAGCAACTGTTGCCATCTCTCTATCTCCCTGAATTCATTGTCGTTCTCCTACCTTCTTTGATGGTCATGTCTATCACAGATTTTTCTCTCACACAATCCAGTCATCTCTTTGTTGAATGCTGTCATTTCTTCTTGCCTTCTTCTTGTCTCTTACAAATCTTCTTCAATATATTGTCTTCTGCTATCCTGCACATCTGCTCAAACCACAATAATCTCTTCTCTTTGACATTTTCTACAATTGGAGTCACTTGGGCTTCTGCTCTGATGTCCTCATTTCTTTGTCTGTCCCATATTGTGCATCCTACCATCCTACCATCCATCTAAGGCACTTCATCTCCATCTGCTCTAACATCCTCAACTGCTCTACCTTCAGTACCATAAGGTAAGTACCTGGCTGCGCCACTGTTTTTTTACACCTTATTTTTCAGCTTTTTTTGGCATTCTCTCACAGACTACCCCTTACACTCTGTAGAAGCTGGATGCAGATCCTCTGATTCTAGCTTGGTCCACCTCATTTAGACTTCCTTTCTCCTCAGCCACCCTTTCCAGATAGTTGAAGCTATTAACCTATAATGCTATTTCCCTTCTGTCTAAGTTGCCATCTGTTTCTGATTTCCTCCATTTGCTGCCATGACAAATGTCTTATCTGAGCAAGTTTATCCTGTGTGCCTTCAGTTTTGCATTGCATTCCCTATTTGCTGAAATTCTTGTTTAGAGTCTGTTTGTAATGCCACATCATCTGCATACAGTAACTTTGTTGATCTGCCCTTTATGACCCCTTTGCTAATGCAATCCATCACCTGTATGAGTTGAGCTCTCATGCACACCCACTCCTGCTAGGAACCCCTTTGTGAATTCAAATGCTGTTCATACTTGTGGTATTGGGTCCTTGTACATTTCCTGTACTAACTCTACCAGTGATTCCAGGATTTCAAACCATTGTAGAACTGCCCAAATCAGTTTTTGGGGACTTCATTATATGCCTCCTCCATGTCTTGGAATGCCCAGTTGGACCCTTTCCTTGTCTTTAGCTTCTCCTCAACTATCTGTCTTACAGCAAACATCAGGTTAGTTGTGCTGCATCTTGATCTGAATCCAAACTGCTCATTTCCCATATTACTTTCTACTGCTCTGCATGTTTGTTTACCAATCATCCTCTCCAGCACATTCATGCAATGTAGGAGTCTGATACCTGTATGCTGGCACAGTTGTGAATGTCCCTTTTGTTCTTGTACACTGTCATTAGAATTTTTGATCTTCATTCATCTGGGATACTCCTTTCTCCCCATGCTGCTATGAGTACCTTCTGGAGCATTTCTCCCTTAACTTGCTTGACATCTTGATCATATCTGTGGTGACATCATTTGAGCTTGCTGCTTTCCCTGACTTAATTTTCCTTAATGCTGTTTTTACATTTTCTAGGTAATCTTTTCTTCCTTTCTCATTGTAGGCTGTGTCTTGGGCATTACAGCTTATGTGGTGTTTTCTTCACTCACAAGCAACTAGAAATACTCCTTCTGTCTGCCTGTGATGTTTTCTGTACTGGTGAGCAGGTTGTTGCTGGAATTCTGTATCAATGCATACTGATGACTATCTTCTTTATCTTTTTGACTTTGCCTTGCTACCCAGTAGAATTACTTTGTGCCATCTGTTGAGTCACTTTCCAGAAGTCGGTAGAATGTCTCTGATGCCTTGTTCTTGCTATTGCAACTTCTTTTTTCTATCCCCTACTTTCTTCTGCACTCCTTTATTTTGATAACTTCTCAAGACTTTTGCATTCACCACCAGATTTCCTTATGTACCTTATTTCCATTCCTGGCTCAGCTGCATATGTGCTCTATAGTCCTCACACGTGTTTTGAGACCGTGCAATTCTTTTTCATTTTCTCCTATTTCCTCTTCTTCCTGAGGTTCTGAGTAGTCCCTTAAACTCTTATTCTTTTGATGCAGTCTACTTTCAGGTCTTCAGCATTGCCCCTGTTAACCTTACAGCCTTCTCTGACCATCTGTTGCAGATGATTGTGGCTAACAGTGGCTTAGGCTGTGGGCCGACTGTTTCACAGGGGGTGACTTTGCAATCACCAATTCTACCCTACTACGATTTCCTTACCAGGAAGAATTTTACCTATGTTGCATGCTGGCCACTCTTGTATGTGATCTTGTGAATGTCTTTCTTGCTGAACCCTGCATGTTGTCCACCATCAAGCCATATTCTAGACAGAAGACTAAATGAATAATAAGACAAACTGGAGAAAAAATATAAATGAGTAAAACTCTGTTCAAAACTATGAGTACATCACAGCAAACTTCCTAGCACCTCAGTCAAAGACATTCAGAGGGAACTAAATTTAGAATGGCCTTTCCTTCTTTATTCCAGTTGTTCCCAGCCATATAGACTAAGGTAGTCTTCATATCCTGTTCTGTCTGTCCAGACATGGGCATTCTGGTCCCCCATTAAAAACAGCAACTCAGGCTTTATCTAGTCAGTTCTGCAACTGCTGCCTGAATGCACTTCTTTCCTTGCTATCACAACTTGAAATCATATATTCAAGGTACATAAATATTCATTGATCCACCCATTCCATCCTCAATCCACTTCAGCTACATCATCTTTCTCATCTAATCCCTTCTCTGGTATATGTGTACAAAAAATCAAATAGTGAGAGCGTGAGCGATTGGATACTTGTATCTCATCCTGCCAATTTTAACCTAAAATAAAACCATAAACCTAATAAACTATGCAGGTAACTTTTCTCATTGATTCAGTTAGTAATCATCCTCCCTGCATTTACCATCTGCCAGTAGCGATAGATAACTATGTAAACGAAGCATAAAAACGTAGCCCAGGATTACACTATCTATTTAAGTACTGTCAGCTAGGTCAACAGAAACAACTGCCATCCTTGGAATCCAGTGTTTCTTACTTTGGCAAATTTGTATAAGGGCTCTTCCTGGACTTCTTAAAGGCCTTTGCCACTATTAGACATACTGGACTTGTATGCAGACCCTCCAGCTTGGGATGATAGAGCAGTTTCCTACACTGATTCCACAGCTACTTCTCAGTAGGAATGCTCAAGTGGGAGAGACAAAAACTGTCTTCATCTTTCATGACTAATAGAAGTGTTCCACAAGACTCAGTACGGGGTCCATTTCTTTTCAGTCTGCACATGAACTACATCTCAGAATACTGGTAAACTTTCCATGACCCAGTACACTAATGACACTGTCAAGATCTGTTCTGAAAATAATCATCTACTAGCAGGCAAAGCACTTCACACAGGCTTTTTACTGCTAGAAATAATGGCTGAGAGGCTCTTAACTTACTCTTGGGTCTAGCAAAAGTTATTCTATTCCAGTCTGTATCAGTCATTATAGCCAGTCTAATGCCCCTTATCTAAATCTCATCACAGCCAAAGATGAAGAAATTCCTCATAAAAAGAAAATGAAATACCTTGAGGTAAAGTGATTCCTTAATACAGGCAGTCTAAAATACCGTACAGTGATTCTGGATGACACTCCTTCATTCAAAGACTACATGTTTACCACTATTAAAAAGTACAATCAACTTGGCAGTCTTTACTGAATCAAATTTCTCCTTACTTGTTTGTGTTTGTGTCTTTCAGCTTTTCCCGGTTAGGGGTCGCCACAGCGGAACTCCGGTCCGCTAATGATTGGCAGTAGAGTTTTATGTGCTGTCTTGCCGCGCCTAACGCACAACCTTCAACGAAGGAACGCCCATTCATGCATGTCGACACAGAAGATGCTATAACTGAGAATCAAACGGGCAACATCTAACTGTGAGGCGACAAAGCTACCACAGCACCACCACCGCAGTTTCTCCTTACTCCGTCATCCAAATATGTGTTCTCTCTACTTCACTCTAGCCTAATCTATGAATACATTACCAGTTCTGTTCTTTCATCCTCCCTATTGGACAAACTTGAACAACTATATCAAAAGTCTGTTGAATTCATTTTAGGCTCACCACCAAAGACAAATCACTGCAATCTGCTTCTTTCATTGCAATATATATCCTTTAAAAGCAAGCTACACTATCACTTATTTAGTTTTGTCTTCCCATTCCTTCACCCTAGAACAACCACCCCTTCAAACCCTTCATAAAATGGTATCATCTCACCTTTGGCAGCAAATCTAAAGACAGACATCTTGTAAAAACAGCTAGAAATTCTAGAATCCATAACTCATATGGCAATGCCCTATTTAGAAACTGCATACTATATACTTAACAAGGGCATTAGTATTTGCATTTTTTCTAATATGTGAGTGATGTTCAGAAATCCTGTCTTTCAGGTATGTATTTATTTTACAAACATGAAAGACTGTACAAATCTTAATAATGCCTAGATTGATACCTGAATCCATGGCACAGAGGGATGGAGCCCTTACTGCAAGACATGTGACTTGGGTACAATTAGTGGCCTCAGCACTGGAAGTCCCAGACAGGGAGGGGAAGGAGTGAAGGGGTGTGGCCCCTTTGCCTCTACTGGGGGGGGGGGGTTAGATGAGTTCATGTGAATTCGGGGCACACTGGGTAGTGCAATCTCCCTGGTGGAGACCAGAGACACTATTTCACATGCTTCAAGGGGAGGGGAATGGCTGCTTGGATGGAACACCCCTTGCAGAAGTAATGTGACATCATCCACAGGCATCACATTGCATACCTTTCCCTGGTGCTTAGTTAGGACCAGGAAGAAAATCAGCAAAAATGTGAAACTCTCTTGATGGCTGTCTAAGTGATGCCCCCTCCAAGTTAACCCTCTTCCTGGTAAAGGGAAACAAATGGGCCAATTGGGCAGGAGGGGTTAATGGTTGACTTGATACTGTGGGCAAAAAGCTGCAAAAAATGACTAGATAGGTGACATTTCTTGTTTCACAGTATACAGTCTGAAACAAAATTCTTTATCAGTGACAGGATGACAAATGTTCACATAATAAATGGGGTATTCATATGGCATGGCAAGTTGTAGTTTTTGATTACATTAGATTACCACACTTAGGAAAGATAGATAGCACACTTGGCTAAACACAGCTGCTTTATAAAGCCACTTTTAAAAGTAAACATGCTATCCTTAAGAAATGTTACCTTTTTTGTTGAGTTTACAGGATGTCATGTGGGCTCATCTGAGGATGCCATATTCTTCAAAGACTTTCAGCACCACTTAGGCAGCTGTATAAAAACATCCACACTGGTCTGCCCTAAATATAATAACATATTCAGGAGTGGAAGTCCCATATTAATAAGCTATATAACAAAAGAAGGAAAATAATGAAAAGTTTAAGAAATCCCTATTCTCATACCTCAGGACCACACTGAAACATGCCAGCAAAGACTTAAGAGCAGCCTGGAAAACATAATGCAGAGTACGAGCTTCAGGCCACTACAGATATCAAAAAAAAAACTACAGATTTTTCTTTAGTTATGTCAGGAAATTAAGGAATAATGTCCAGCAATGCACTGAGTTCATCTACAATAATATCATATATTCAAATCCCAGGGGTATAGCCAATATATTAGCCAACATATATAGTTAGTTCTACCCCATCTACCCACGTTACTGTCTCCAGTATCCCTGAAAATTTAGTTTCCTCTGAAATCACTTTGGAACAAGTCATTGAATCCCTGTCAAAGGCTAAAAGTAATACCATGGGACCAGACAACATACCAGGCTGCATTGAGGTCAGGGGCAAGTATGTACTATCTGAGCTTCTGCATATACTGTTAAACCTCAGCCTATTCACATGGTCTGTGCCTGATGCCTGGAGAACAGCAACTGTGACTCCCCTACACAAGGGCAGCCCCGCTACAGACCCAAGTACATTTAGGCACATTGGCTTCACCAGCTTTTTATGCAAATTTATGAAACTTATATCAGAATTAATTTCTACAGACATAGTCAATTTAACAGAGCTCAACCTCAATTAGTTTATTTTTGTGAAGGGCAGGTCCTTTCTCCTGAACCTAATAAGTGTCTATGAAAATGTTATAGAGACTGTGGACAGTCGACACTCAGTGCATGCTGTTTATCTTGAACTGTCCAGGGCTTTTATCATTATCCTTCATGTTGGTTTGATTAAAAAATTGCACAGACTTGAAGCTTAGTGTCTCGCAGGGGTGCTGGGCTAATATTGTATTATTCCCCCTGCTATGTACCAGGTCTAAAAAATTTTGCTTTGTTGGATGGCAATGCCCTTTAACATTATTTTGTACACCTTCCAAGCATTCTTGCATGTTTCCTAATCAAGACTCAAGGTGCTGGAGATGTGATTGGGGGTGCTACGTAGTCGGTTTCATATCTTCTAGTACTGACCACAGTTAACTGTTTTAAAGCTTGAAATTCAATCATCTTTCCCAGGGAAAATTACTCTTTCTCCCTCCCTATTTCTTATAGGATTTGATAGTTCTTTGAATCTGGATAAAAATCAGATGTGACTGTTGCAACATCGGACAGTGGTGGGAAAGAACATGATAATAAGGGCATAGATGAAAAATGGTTTCTCTCCTGATATGAAGTTTGTACTCCTACATCAGAAACTGCTGTATTGTATTTTTTTTAGAGATTAATGATTTCTGTCTTTTTTGTTAGTAGACTGCAATTTTAATTTCCAATCCTAAGAGCTGATTTGTACCTTGGTTATTGAATATGTGCCGAGTCCTTTGTTATTGGATCATTGATTGGTTCTGGAAGTTTTGAATAAAGTTGTGAGTTCTGAAAAAATAGACAAACTTAATATAACCCTTATGTTGTATGATGGTGTGCAGATTGGCTATCCAACAGATTACAGGTTGTGAAACTTGCTGGTACCCTTTCTGAATGTAAAATCGTAACTAGTGGGGTACCACAGGAATCAGTGCTGGATCCTCTCATATTTAGCATTTAATCTGCAGCTATCCAGTCCAATATCTGAGAATTTGACCACGTTTGCTGGAATGCAGAAGTTCAGGAAGTCATCAAAAGAAAAAAGGAGTGCAGGAAGAAGTGGGGGATAGAAAAGACGGGCCCAGGCTAGGAAGGACTACTGGTTGTCTTACAAAGAAGCTAAGAAAGGAGTTGCAATTGCAAAGAATAGGGCATCACAGGCACTCTACCAGCTTCTGGAAAGTGATTCATTAGGTGGCACAAAGAAACTGTATCAGGTTGCAAGGCAAAGACAGGAAGATAAAGAAGACAGTCAGATGCCCTTCATAAGGGATGCCAGCAACAACCTGCTCACCAGTCCATAGGACATCAAAGTCTGATAGAAGGAGTATTGCCAACAGCTTCTGAATGGAGAAAACCCCACAGAAGCAGTACTGCCTCAGAAACAGCCTACAGTGAGAGAAGAAGAGGAGCCCAGTGCCCACCCTAGCAGAAGTAAGACTAGCACTAAGGAAAATGAAGTCAGGGAAAGCAGCAGGCTCAGATGAGGTCACAACAGATATGATAAAGATGCTGGGTGGGACAGGGGAGATATGGCTCCTGAGGGTAATAATAGCAGTGTGGAGAGAAAGGTATATCCCAGATGACTGGAGAATAAGCATACTTGTGCCAGTGTACAAGAACAAAGGGGACATCCACAACTGTGGGCAGTACAGAGGAATCAAACTCCTATCAAATTGCATGAAAGTTCTAGAGAGGATGATTGATAAATGGATATGCAGAGTAGTAAAATATAAGATGGGAGATGAGGAGTTCAGATTCAGATAATGTTGCAGCACAACTGACCCATTGTTTGCAGTGAGACAGATAGTTGAGAAGAAGCTAGAGATGAGGAAAGAGTTCAACAGGGCATTTCTAGACTTTTAGAAAGCATATAATAAGGTCACAAGGAAGCTGATCTGGGCAGTACTGCAGTGGTTCGAATTCCAAGAAACATTGGTAGAATTAGTGCAGGCTATGTGCAAGGACGCAATGACTTAAGTACGAACAGTGTTCGGCCTCATAGAGGGGCTCATAGCGGGAGTGGGTGTACACCAGGGTTCAGCTTTCAGCTTACTGCTGTTCATACTGGAGATGAACTACATTAGGTTCATAGGTTCATAGGTAAGTACTAGGCTATCGTCTCAAGGGCATTTATAAGCCCTGCCAGAGTGTATTGGCTTTCACCACCCCCTTAGATAAGTTCCCTGTGTCTCTGTCCAGCAGAGCCATTAGTTCCCTGCACCTCTGTCCTGCAGAGCCACTGCAGTAATCCCCGGGGTAAATTTTCTGTTTCCCATCCACCCGTCAAGGTTTCTCTTGAAGAGTGCTAGTGGGGGGCTCTGCCTGATGTATATTGGAATCTTGTTCCAAAGCATGGGGAGTCTCTTGGTCAAGAATCTATCCCTCCAGCCCATCCTATTTATCGTTGTGGTAAAGTTTATATCCCTAGAGCATGTGGCTCTCGGATTTGTTTTTTTTAGGTGGAGCATATCCATCAATTCTGGGTTGGACATGGCCTTGTATGTCAAGCAGAGATCACCTCTGAGTAAGCGATATGCAACCGAGTACAGCTGGAGTTTCTTTAGTCGGGCTGCATAGATCATCTGTTTGAGGCCAGTAATCCTCTTGGTGAAGTATGTTTGTGGTCTTTCCAGCTGTTGCAGGTGTCTTGTAAGGTACATCCCAAATGGGGCGTTGTATTCTATAATTGGTCTAATAAATGATGAGTAGAGAGGCACAATAACCTCCTTTGTTCTGGATGCGAACCCTTTTGAGATTAGATGGGCCATGTAGAAGGATTTTCTAACCACCTTAGCAATATGGTTATCAAAGGAGAGATTGCCATCTACTTGGGTTCCCAGATCCCTTATTACTTTTTCTGTATTTAGGGGACTACCACCTATGTGGTAGTTCGTGGTTACTTTGTTTTTTCCAAAGGGGATGACTATGCACTTTTTGGCATTCAGCTTGAGGCCATGATTTTGACACCAGGTATCCATCTCAGTGAGACCCTTCTGGAGGGTGTCTGTATCTGCCGGAGAATAAATTATGGTCCCTAGTTTGCAGTCATCTGTGAACTTGGTCAGCCAAAGTCCTCCTGTGCTTGCCTGTACCTCTGAGAAGTATATACCAAACAGGAGGAGTCCTAGGACTGAGCCCTGGGGGACGCCGCTTGTAACTGGCTTAGGGTCAGACCTAGAGTACGCAACTCTCACCGTGTGGGTTCTGTCCATGAGCCAATCTGCAACCCATCTTGTGACATAGTGGTTAATGTTCAGGTAGTTGTGTTTGTCTATAATATGAGAATGGGGAATGGTGTCGAAGGCCTTTGTAAGGTCTAGGTAGGCTGTGTGGACCTCCTTACCCATAACTAATGCCTTGGTAACTGTCTCAAAGAAGTCCTCCAAGTTTAGAAGGCATGATCTGCCCTTACAAAGCCAAACTGGGTGGGGTCCAAAGTCTGGAGGTTCGCAATGTCTCTGTTAATGAGTTCCATGATGATGCGCTCCATAGCCTTGCAGGCCAGGCTAGTCAGGCTTATAGAGCGATGGTTCCCGAGGTCCGTTGTGGCACCACCTTTGTGGATTGGGATAACTGTTGCTGTGCACCACTCTGTTGGTATGTAGCCTGTAGAGAGGCTGAGTTTGAACAGTGTGTTTAGGTGAGGGGTTAGTTCATTTTGGAGGTCTTGTAAGACACAGCCTGGGACACCATCCAGTCCCATTGAGGTTGTGTTTTTGGCTTTGGATAGGGCTGTTTTAACCTGTGTGTCGGTGACTGCCAGGGCCTTCCATTCTTCTGCTATGGTTATGGGCCCTTTAGGGGGTGAGA
Source organism: Protopterus annectens (assembly GCF_019279795.1). Lineage (NCBI taxonomy): Eukaryota > Metazoa > Chordata > Ceratodontiformes > Protopteridae > Protopterus > Protopterus annectens. The sequence continues at coordinate 66,214,362 of NC_056751.1, forward strand.
GGGGTGTGACGTTTGCACTGAACCTGTCTGCCAAAATGTTGGCAATATCAGTTGGTTCAGTGTATTTTGTGCCATTCTGCACCAACTCAGAGAAGACCTGAGAGTTTCCACTTAGGTTCTTGACATAGCTAAAGAACGCTTTATGGTTATCATTGGAGTCCTTGGCAATTTTTCTTTCAAAGCTAGCCTTGGATGATTTAATGAGGGATTGTAGTTTCTTGCTGATACTGATCAGGGATGTCTTTCCTTCTAGGGATTTTGCTCTTATCTGTACTATTTCCCTCCTTCTATTGTAAAGTCTGTTTATGGAAGGGGTCTACCAGACTGGTTTCCTTTTCTTGGAGGAGTGAGTCTTGGTTTTACTTGGGATAGCACAATCCATGCATTCCTGCAGATGATCATAGAGTGCCTTTGTATAGGTTTCAGCAGCTTGGGCAGTATTGTCCACTGGCATGGAGGCTGTGAACCTTTCCACCTCGGTCTTAAGCAACGTGAAGTTTCCTTTTGAAAAGTTTTTCATGGTGGTTTCCTTGATTGGGGTTGGGGCGGAATGTGAATATCCAGAGTGATTATTCTATGGTCTGATCTAACCAGCGAGGGGTCAATGTCAAGTGTGGAACACTGGTCACCAATGTTGGTGATGACCAGGTCCAATATGTTGTTCCCTCTGGTGGAGGTGTTGACCAGTTGATCCAGGGCGTTCGAGTTTATAAATTCTAGGAAGCGTTGGGCAAGGGAGTTAGTACTTGAGTAGTTCTCCCAGTTAATGTTTGGGTAGTTGAAATCACTAAGTATTAGGGTGTTTGGTAGGACCTTCATGTTTCCCAGTGTCTCCAGAAATGTGGAATGGGGGTCTTGGGTTATGGTGGGTGATCTGTAGCAAGCTACAATTTGGTTGCAGTTTTGCCTGTTGTTGGTTGCACTTGGATTATCTCTGATGCATCGTGCTGTGCCAGTAACCTGGAGGTGTGAGCATCCTTGATGAATATGGATACACCCCCGCCTTTTGTGTTTCGGTCCAGGTTCTGTGGCCGAAAGGTATGGTATGAATTATAGCCTGGTAGTGCTGGGGTGATCTCTGGAGCATTAAACCAGGTTTCTGTTACTGCACAGATATCAATGTTCTCCATACTGAGGAGTGCCTCGAGTGCATGCATTTTGAGGTTTAGACTTCTGGCATTGAGTAGCATTACCCTCAGTTTTTGGTTACTTGTGCTATTTACAGTGGTGGGTTTATCTTTTGAGCCTTGCCTAAAAAAAAGGCACTATGGGGGCGGCAAGAGCCTTTGCCATTATTCGAAAGCCTAAGGGTGCCAGGTGCAAGCCATCTCTTGCAAAGCAATGTTGCTTGTCGAGGATGTCATCCCAGGGAGACAGATACTGGATCCCCTTTGAATGACACCAGAAACTTAGCCAATTGTTGAAGTTGATCATTTTTTCTTTATACTGTGGCATCATTCTTGTTGAGGGCAGGATGCTACTCAATGTCAGGGTCATACCTGCCAGGGCTACATGATCAGAGAGCTCTTCCATGTCACTTTTCATGTAGTCCAGGGAGGTACATCTTAGGTCATTCGCACTAACATGTACAATGACAGAGTCGTATTTGTACTTGTTCTGGAGTGACCTGAGTGCTTGTGTTATGTGGGGTGGATCCTGGCGGTCGACAGGCAGCTAACTGAAACCTTCTCCTTGTCCAGCCTAGTTAGCGGGACATCAGTGTGCCTGACTATAGAGTCGCCTATCACTAGTGTGTTGGGTATATTATTTTGCCTTAAGGGCTGTGATTGAGTGGCACACTGATTATGTGAAGTATGTGTTTCATGGTTGGTGATGGGTTGTGGAGGTTGCTTGGATGTCTGCTTTGGAGGTCTCTGTTGCTTTTGCAGATTTTTATTTAGAGCTTCCAAGTATGTTTTCATGTATTTATCTGTGTTATTTGCCTGTGTTGGTTTGTTACGTCTATGTGAGACTGGTGGTGTGTTGCAATTATTACTCTTCTCCTCTTGACAGTCAGTTACAGTCTGGGGTTGAGAGAGCTTTGCCTCCAGTCTGGCTGTATAATTGCATCTCTCGTTTATATTAGTGTTTGGTGGTAGGAGGAGAGGGTTGTCTGTGTACATGAGGCAGTTGTAACATTGCCTCAAAATGCCCACATTCACCAGTTGGACTGGAGAGTACACTGGAAACTGCCCTTTGGACATGCCTGAATAGGTAGAGTGAGCTGTTTTTCTGATTGACTGGTGGGGACGAATAGAGATCCTTGTCCTTCTGGACAGTATAAGGGGGGCTAGTGCAAGGGGTATTTAGTGCTTGTTATGAGATTTAAGCAAGTGCTGGGCTGTAAAATTAATGGTTTGTGTGCTAAAGTTGAAGGTTTGTCTAGTTCCAAGGGAAAAACTGAAGAGTAGACTTTGTGGAGTCTGGAATAGTTTAACCCTAGCTAACTGGCACTGCCCGGCAAACAAAACCGCACAAAATTAGCAAACAGGTTGGAGGGGACAGAGCAACAAAGTTGATATATGCAAATAATGTGGTATGACAGGCAGACTCTGAGCAAGAACTTCAGCAAAGTATAGAGTAATGGAATGCAAAACTAAAGGCACGTGGGATGAAACTAAGCACAGATAAGACAGTGATAATGGCAGCAAACTAGGGAAATCAGAAGAAGCTGATAATTGAGATAGAAGGGAAGATAGTGAAACAGGTAAATGGCTTCAAGTATCTGGGAGGGATGGTTCAGGAGAAGGGAAGGCTGAATGAAGAGGTCAAAGCTAGAATCGGAGGGGCTGCAGCCAACTGGTATAGACTATCAGGTATAGTCTATAACAGAAGAACACCAAAGAAGCTGAAAAGTAAGGTGTACAAGACAGTGATGCAACCAGTACCACTAAATGGTACAGAAATGTGGGCAGTAAAAGCAGAGCAGATGAAAAAGCTAGAGGTGAGGGAAATGAAATGCTTGAGAAGGGTGGTAGGATGCACTATGTGTGAGAGACAAAGAAATAAGGATATGAGAGCAGAAGCCAAAGTAGCTCCAGTGTTGGTCTACCCATTACCAATAACAGCAAAGGGACCTTTGTTCACAAATGAATTGGTGTAGATACATTTATGAGGGACCTGATATATTTTTTACTCATTTAAATAGAATGGTCTATTGTAGGGCATATGATAACTGTAATTCTATAGGAGTGATTTATATAGCAGTCTGCAATCATTTTTATGTAGGCATGAAGTATCTTCTATGATAAGAGAACATGTTTATGCTATAAAGCATAATGATTACACTAATGCTTTGAAAAGAAAACTTAAATTTACTTTTAACATTAGTGATATTGAATTATGTGATCACTGTGGTGGAAATTTTAAAAACAAGTTAGAAATAAGGGAAGCTAGGTGACAAATTAGTTTGCAACCAGTGCCTTTTCCTGGCATCTGTGATTCTATTAATTTAAAATGTTTTTAAAAAGAATAATTGTGCTCATGAGGACTTCCAAGATAGCTGCACATTGAGTAACATCTTAATTTCAGCTCTCCCATTGTGAAAACAGAAACTCAGAAGACAGAGCCAGTAAACTCATATTTTGGGTAAAATTCAGTAACTGGCTAGTCCGTACACTGCCTGTTTACCAGCAAACATTTTGGTGCAAGACATGACTTTTAGTAACCTAGAGGAAAAAATAAGACAAATGAACTCCCAGGTGATTAAAATAAATGAAACAATGAAGGAGTATATCAACTCAAATAACAAAAGGCTGGACAATATGGAGGCAGCTTCAAAAAGATGTTCAGATGAGGTGATAAAACTGCAAAAATTAGAAGAAAAGGCTGGTTGAATATGAGACCACTTAAGACGAGATGTTTCAAAAAATAATAGAATTAGAGGACAGAGCACATACGAAATGCCTGAGGTTTTTCCTGCTGTACCAGAGAAGCTGGAAGGGACAGACTGCATTAATTTTATGAAAGCACAAATAAGCAACTAGACTGGTATTCCACAGCAGAAGTTGTTAATTGAAAGGCCAGACCTAGACCTTTAATAGTAAAGATGTAATCCCACCAGCAGAAGGAGTTGATTCTGACAGAGCTGTGGCAGAAGGACAAAGTGCTAAAAGTGGGAGACTGTAGAGTGTTTGTGGAAAATGATTATTCATTGTACACCAGACAGAAGAGGAGTAAATTTATTCCACTAATCAGGGAATGTCAAGAAGAAGGCATGAGATTCAAGCTGCTATACCCAGATATTTTCAGAATATTCTTTCTTGGAGGTGCAAAACCATTTTTGATGCAGAGCATGCTAAAGAAGAAACACAAACGTTTGTCCAACAAAAAGTGAGTTATGAAATGGAAGGAGATTCTGCTTCTTGTTCTTCTGGTAATAAAGATTACAGACAGACTGTGCCAGTGAAACCTTTTCCAATGTTTCAACAGAAAATGCTTGAAAACAGAAAAAAAGCACAAGACTAGAAGAACCATGAGTATGTTGGAAATGAAGCAGAGACTGGATTTGGGAGATGGGGATTAACAGGACTAAAATTAGAAACTTGTAAATTAACAAATAAATATGGGATTACAAAGCATTAATTATATTTGTGAAACATGACAGAACAAGAAAATCTGGAAACATTGGACTTTTTTGACTTCATTAAACCTATAGGGCACTCTAAAGCATATGCCCTACTTCATGCAATTAATGCTTGTAAGAAAATTTTGGGGAGGGAGGAAGCAAAGAGTTAACTGTAAGTAAAACAAATGATTGTTCTTAATAGTAGTATTTTTGTAATTCATGATATATGTATGCTATAAAATAAAGTTTTATCAGTTATTTTTGAGTGTAATTGGGATAATATTTATACTAAAGTAAACAAGTGCCCCTGTTTTTTTCCTTTTTCTTTCTTTCTCCCTGTTCAGTTTTAAAAAATGTAGCACTGCAAGTTAAAAATGAAGAAGAAAAGTCTAGTCAAAACAGTAGGATACAAGACAAATCAATGTGCTTTTTCACTCTTGCATAGGGGAATGACTGGATTAAAGCCCTTGGCTTGATCTAGTAACAGGTTTTAAGAGAAAGCAAATAAATTTAAAAAAAATGTCCAGCAAATAAATGAGTGCTTGTAGAAGCAACTCTGTATCTGGTTCTCATGTCTCCATGGAGACAATCTGATAAAGAGTAATAAAAACAGAATGCTTAGTTCTTTCAATTTCTTACTTTCAATTGCTAGGAGGGCTAGGAGATAATGTTTTCTGAAAACATTCAGGTTTTTTTCCCAATCTGGAAGAGTAATAAAGACAAGACAAAACCAAAAAGGACTTAATAGAAGCACAGGCTGTACTATGCACCTTAGCATGCATGACCTTCCTTTTAGGTTAACACACATCTGTGAGTGTGGCTGTCAGTCTGGGACAATTATTGCTATCAGGAGGATAAAACTTCAATATTTGAAGATGTACATAGTTTTGTGTGTTAGTATTAAGTTAATAGGTTTTAGGGGTATATTGAGAGTGTGTTTGTTTTTTTTTTTTGAGGGCTTTCAATACAACAAAAAGTTTTTAAAGATGCAACATAGTCTTAAATGGATATGACAAGAAGCAACTGTATAAAAGCTCAACCTGCCAAATGCATGTAACACAAAAGCTGGAACTAGACATATAACAAAATAGCTGTTAGACATAAAAGGTGGGCATAATAACTTTTCAACATAATGATGCTTTCTATATTATCTTTAAATGTAAATGGTCTCACAGACATATACAAAAAAAGAGTAATAAACTATGTAAAAAATGTAGACTGCAAATAGTTATGCTGCAGGAGACACGTTTGGAAAGAATTGAACATGTGAATTTGATAAAGAAAGGTTTTCAGGGTGATTATTCAGTGGAATACCTCGGATAAAGGTAAACAGGAGTACTTATCTAAATTGCATGAGGAGCTCCAATAGTGATAGAAGAGGACACAAAAGATAATAATGGTAGATTTGTAGTGCAAAGGGGCTACTGGCAAGAGAGGAGAATTACACTGGCATGTATTTATATTCCACCTAAAACTGTTACAATGGAGCTTAAGAAAATTCTGGGAGAAATAATTAGCTTTCCTCAGGGAATATTACTTATAGGTGGGGACTGGTATTTGATTTGCAGCAGTGATGAAGTATCTGGGGGACCGAGAATAGAAAATATAACAAAGGAGGGTAGATTTTTGAAGAAATCTATGAAAATATTTGGTTTGGAAGATGTGAATTCAGTAGTATGAGTTTGTGAATTTACATATTATTCCCCGACATACAAACACTGGTCTAGACTAGATGGATCACAGGAATATGTGCATTTAATTGAATGTTTTGGTACGTATCCAGTAACTACTTCAGATTATTTGCCAATAATAACTGAAATAAAAATGCATGGCAATGAAAGAAAAATTAGACACTAGCACTTTCTGGCCCATTAAAAATAGTGGAATTTAAGGAATGGGTAATGGAAATTATTTGGGAGTTATTAAAGAAGAGAGAAATTTCTTCTGAAAAAAGTGGAGTTTAAAAATATGGTGGAAATGAAAGAAAGAGAGATATAGTTAAGAAGTAACAAGAATTATTTAGAGGGACTGCTAAAGGTTAAAGTATTGTAGCATAGGAAGAATCTCACAGAAAAAGAAGAGGAGCAACTGCAGAATGCTAAACAGAAAATAAGGGCTTACCTCAATAATATGCATGACTTTAGAGAGATTGCTGTTAAGCAACTGTTTTTTGATAATAACTTCAGAGCACAACAACTTTTAGCACAGCAGCTCAGGCAACTGAAAGTAGAAAGGCTGTTGCCAAGCTTAGGAAGTGTATAATAAGGAAGATAACAACAGATCCTGTAGAGGTACTAGAAATATTAATTAAAATTTTGTGAAAGTCTGTATAAAGCAGAGATATGTGGAAAACAAAAAAAGGTAGAAATGGAAATGTTTATGGAATACTGAAATATACTAATATTAAAGGTAGATGAGGCTCTATTACTAACAGTTAGGATAGGAGGAGATGAGATAAAAATGGTGATGTATAATCAATTACAGGAAAGTCTCCATGAATAGATGGCATTCTTGTGGAAATTTGAAAGCTAGGAGGAAAGAAACTGATAGAAAGGTTTTGTTTAACAGTATTTTAAGAGGAGGAGAAGCACCAACATCTTGAAGAAAGCAGTGGTGGCTGTAATACCTAAAGATGGTAAAGACCCATCAGTTCAAATTTCATACAGGCACATTTCAATCCTAAACCATGATTATAAAGTGTTTATTTTTATAATGGCTAGAAGAATGGCAAATGTAATGCCACAATTAATAGATATGGATCAATGTGGTTTTGTGGAGGGGAGGCAAACATTTGACAACATTAACAGAACATTGATGACCCAAAGAGAGAAGCAGAACGGATGAAAATACCACTGCTGTTGATAGGTCTTGATGCAGAGAAAGCATTTGACAGAGTAAGCTGGGAGTTTATAAGAAGGGCAATGGAAGAATTTGCATTCCCTGATAAAATTATAAGGTTGATTAGGAGGATATATAAGGGATCAGAGGCAAAACTCAAAGTGGGTGGGCTCCTCTCTGATAATTTTGTTTGAGCCGAGGAATAAGGCTAGGGTGTCTGCTTTCCCCATTGTTATTTGCATTATATTTAGAACCATTGGCAATGAAAATAAGGGATTCAGAAATTCAAGGATATAATTGGTATGGTAGTCAAGAAAAGCTGGCTCCATTTGCAGATTTTATTATTTTATACCTGATAAAACCAGAAAAGGACATTTCAATGTTGTGGAACATTTTGAGATAGTTTCATCTCTTTTCAGGATACAAAATTAATGAAGCTAAAACAAAGCCAATAGTTGTTAATTATGTACTAACACATGAAGTGGTACAGCAATATCCATATTTATGGGTACATGATAAAATGAAGTACTTAGGAGTATGGATTAAAAAGCATTCTGATGTATCAGCTAAGGATATGTGGGAAGAGACTAAACAAAAGATAATACAAAAACTGAATAATTGGAAGCTCTATTTTATGGATATTGATAGCAAGATACAACCATGTTTTAGTCACTTAAGTCTTGCACACAAGTCAGGTGTATTTTTATCAACCATAGGAAAAGTTGCCAATAGCAATTAATAAAGAGTTGAAGGATTTTATCTGGGAGAGGAAGATAGCAAGAGTCAAATGGGATAAACTGATTCTTCCAATAAAACAATGCCTGAGATTACTCGATTTGAAGGGGTATTTCAGAGCTACACAGTTAGGGTTCCTCTACATAGCACAAGCCGAAACCCATAATTCAGAGTGGAAAGGGATGATGACAAAACTGGGGGAAGTTCAAAAAACAAGGAGGGACTAGGATTTTGGATGCAGATCCTTAAGGAGAATAAGAGTAACCATACTGAATATTATATTTATAAAGTAGCAGAAAATATTCTAAGAACTAAGCCTACACAGGAATAGAGAAAGGAGATTCTGCTGATAAGGATGACTGCAATTAGGGATACAAACAATAGGCAAGAAGGGGCTGGGATTTATTGAAGAAAACTGTCAAAAGAACCAAGGTACTGGGATCAAATAATTAGAGAGGGAAAGGTAATAGAATGAGAAGAGGCCAAGAATTTATTTGGAATGTAGGCTAGAGATTGCCTTCCCTATCAATGATTGATATCAGAATATAGGCAAAGAGAAAGAAATAGGCGGATCCTAAGTGAAAGACCAGCACTGGTAGAGTTATTAGCAGAATCTGGTAGAGTTTTTAGTAGAATCTAAAACAGAAGTTGCTGTTAAAAAAAGGAATAATTAGTAGAGCAAGTAAAATATTGCATGATAACTATAAGAATCAATCATAGGAGGTTAGAAAGGATTGGGAAGAGCACTTGGATAAGCAATTCACAAAGAAACAATGGGGGATATATGTACATCTAATATATATATATATATATATATATATATATATATATATATATATATATATATATATATATATATATATATATATATATAAAACAAAGTCTAGAAGATTTAGGATCTTTGCTTGGAAGTGTTTACATAGGTATTTTTATACCCCAAGTAGACTCCAAAGATTTTTTTCTCCAGTAGATAGCAAATGTTGGGGGTGTGATGGAGAAGAAATAGGTAATTGGGGACATAATTTAATGGAGTATAATGAGTTGGCAGGCTTTAAAAATTCCCTGCAAACTTCTCTATCAGAAATACTGGTGAGCAAATTGGTATGAGTAAGGTAATAATTTTTTGAGTTATGATACAGAATCAGAATTACCTAGACATAGTAAGTCTTTGTTGAATCTAATTATGGTGGATGCCAAAACCACACTTACTAGGAAATGGAAATCAAAGTTTAAACCAGCTCTACTAGAAGTAGTGAATATAGTATCAGAGACAAAATAACCGGAATTGGTATCTTTAGAAGAGAATAGTAACAAGTTACATAGAAAAAATGGAAATTGTGGGAACAGTACATGCAGTCGAGGAATGAGGTTTAAAAGAATGCAGGATTTGAATGAGCTATGTAATGTCTGACTGACAGTGACTGGATAGATTATAAGTGATGTATAATGTTGGCAACTAAAACTATGTCAATATGGTTTGTTTTCATTTATAAAAATGTATGATTGCCTATGTCATAAGTGATAATTTAAATGGATAAAACTAAATATTTATTTGTGCAGTTTTTATGACTGCCACATTTTGTGTAAATAAGTGATTTAGTATGATGATGTAATAGCCATGTGGTGTTTCGAGTTGTTATTTATTGAAGTGCAAGTTTCAATGTTTTATTCTGATAAAGTCTAGACCATTTATTAGACAAAAGGGCTAAATTAAATGTCTTGGTGTTGAGTCTGTGAGTGGTGTTTTTCTCTGGTAGTTTTCATTACATCAAGATGAGTCTGTGAATTTTTCCTTTGTATTTATGGAAGCAAACTGCTCAATAGGTTGATATTTGTTTCTATGGCCACATTTGGTAAAAAGGAGGGTTCATTTTCATGGCCACTCTGTATATGTGAAAGATAATATGCAAAGGGTTAGTATATAATGTTTGGTGCTTCGAAGTCCTTTTAAGTGAGGCAGTGGCTACTAAGATGAAAGCTTTCCATGACAGATATTTTAAGTTCATGGCAAAAGCAGGCTTAAAGAGAGGAAGAATACGTTTCCAAAGGATGCAATCCAGGTCCCATGGAGGAAATAGAGACTTAAAGTGAGGATAAACTGGAAGGGCCTTGTAAATACATTTTGCAAACTTAGAGTGAAGCTAAGGATATGGAGTCACATCTTGGTAAAAATTCAGTATGGCTGTCAGGTGAACCTCAATAGAAGAAGAACTAAGCCCTGAGTAAATAAATCTAAGATAAATACTCAAAGATTTAAAAATTCAGGACATAAAATGATCTAGCCCCCTGACACTATCCCATAAGGAAAAATGAGTTAATTTGCAGAGAAAAGCCCTTCCTCTGTCAGGCCTCTGGGCAGAGGTATGAATGTGGAAAACTCTCTTTGGGTATGACAGTTATGACTCACCATTTCAGGAACTGGAAAAAACAAGCACTTAGCCTGAGATAGTCAAGTCTAGGGGAGGCTTCCCAGATGGATGAGACATCAGATTCTTTAAAGCTTCAGTCAGAGAGTATGGCCTAAGAAGTGAAACCAGAGCAGGGGAATGATACTTGTCAGCATCATAAAGACTATAAGAATCACTTTGGCTTTGCAACACTTGGCCTTTTCCAGGAAATATGGGAATAAAAGAACATGATGGAAAGCATAAAGGAGCAAAAGTATTCTTCTCAGCACCCACAATGTGCTCCAAAAGACTTGAAGAAATTAAACCAGGAAAACCAGGTCCAAATGGAAAGATGAAATCAAAAATAAAAAGAGAGTAGTATTGTTGGAATGAACTTCATCCTCAAGTCCTTGTAAGTACCTTCATGTGGTGGACCCTGTTTTTACAAAATTTCACCAAGATGACACAGATATATAGACTGAGTTTTATATAATATATATAATGGAGAAAGGTTGGTTAAAAATATATAAAAAAATACAGCTGGGTATACAGGTCCCAGGGGGAAAAAGTGGCCAATCCTGGTGTACGCACTTGTGCCAGGACTGGAAAAAAAGAAACTGGAAAATTCTCGGGATATAGTAACATTCCTACAAAGTGGTTAGACCAGGCTAAAAGGAAAGATGCCCCCCTCCCACCACCACCACCACCACAAAGAAGAAGGAAATAGTAGTCTACAAAACACAGAAAAACTGACAGCCTATAAAAGAGCCATAATGATGACAAAATGGACTATTGAGGATAAGAAAGAAATGCTGTATTGTTACTATTATGCAAGAAAACCAGAATTTCCAGATAGAAGATATTTAGAAAGATTAATAGAGAAATTAATGGAAAGAAAAATACTTGCACAAGAAAAACTGTTAAAGGCTTCTAATGGAAATTTGCATTCACTAATACAACAGATTTATGAAAAACTTTAAATAGAACAAGGAACTTTGGATCACCTTGTAAAAGAAGCAACAGAAGATATACAAAATATAAAGAACGGAATCCAGAGATATTTGAAAGGTATAAAAAACATGGAGATGGAAAAGAAAAAGGGATCTGGTATGGTATGATATTTGTGCAAAGCAGAAAGCCAAGCTGATCCGTGCAAAAAAAATCAGCTCCAAAGATATTTGAAGTGAAATACATTCAAATGCACCCAAATGTGGAACATTTCACAATACAAAAAATAAGAAATCAAAGGGGAATGTAGAAAATAGGATTAGTACGACAGAAGTTAAATAAATAAAAACTGAAGTAGTGGATTATCTGCAAAGTGAAGAATTTAGTTCGAAGAATCCAACACGGGCGATGTCAAAGCATGATGGAATTACATGTCCCCAGATTAAGGAGCAACAGATGGAATAGGTGGTATCTGAAGAAGATTTGGAACATGAAGATGTATGGAGCCTTGCTTAGGAGACCAGTGTGTAATTTCATTTGAAGTTGCACATGAAGGAAGGAGCAAGATACAGTGGCAATTCCAATGCAGGCAATATTAAAGAGGGATGGGGCAAAGGGTTCCCATATGAAGGAGCACTACATGAAGCAGGGTACAGCTGAAGAGGATATGTCACAGAAAAGATCTCCTGGAAGTTTCTATAGATTACTCACAGGAAAAGAAAGAGAAAAAGCCACTCTCAGTCCAGAAGAAAATGATTTAATGAACAACTTAACTTGTAGCGATGCAGCGACATTAAGATAGATGAAAGAAATAGATTACAGAAAGAAAGTAAAACCCAAAATGTTAGAAGACTGATAAACCACATGAACATAATAATCAGAAATATTAAAAGAAATTCACATGATATAACAGAAGTAAATAGACTATATTATTGCACAGCTAAACTAATAATGGATAAAGTGTTACCACATAAACATATAGTAACAAAAGGAAGGAAGGGAGCAAGTAAAGTGCCACAATGGAAGCACTGAATAGAGGAAAACAATAAACCAATTAAGACAAGATGTACCAGTGTTAGAAGAATATAGAAAAGGGAACAGTTCATCAAAAATACTTAGAAAGATAGACGAGATAAAAGCAATTCACAGTATCAAAACAGATCACGCTTTATCTTATGCTACTACCAATAATAAACTAAAAATAACAGCGCAGACAGAAAAACTTGGAAGACCTGCAGATAAATATAAATGGAAAGTACAAAATAAGCAATTTATGGATGACCCAAAAATGTTTTATAGAGAATTGGAAAACAAAGCAAAAGGAATAGAAGCACCACCAAAATAGAAGAAATAGGAATATTTTGAGAAGTATTTTTGAAGACCATATTGAACATAACAAAGAAACTGAATGGATAGAAGAATTAAAAGTAAGGATCTCTAATGCAGAGAATATGAAATAGGTTTAATGACATCTAGAGAAACTAAGACGAAATGAAGAACAGCTTCTAAATAGAAACCCCCCAGATCCAGAGGCAGTGCCTAACTTCTGGGAAAAAAGCATTAGCATTGTTACACAAAGATTTAGCCCTGAGTAAGAATTATTTATATGCACATCCTGAACATACACCAACCTGGTTAACAACAGGAAAATTATAGTCCTCATTAAATGAGAATCTAAAAGCCATCCTAAACACTATAAACCAATAACTTGGCTTCTGACAATATACAAGCTACAAACTGGAATTGATGTAGACAGAGTTTATTGTCATTTAGAAAAAAATTCTCAGTTATGGCAATAGAACAAAAGGGTAACAAAAAAGTCATAAGGGACAAAGGATCGTTTGTTGCTAAATAAAGCCATAATACAGAATTGTAAAAAGGGGAAGAATCTAAGTATGGCATGGATAGATTACAGATAAGCATTTGATAGCATTCCACATTCATGGATAAAGGAATGCTTACAGATGTATAAGATGCACCCATATTGATCAATTATATCACCTTAACTTCTTCTTCTTCTTTTGGCTTTTTCCGGTTATGGGTCGCCACAGCGCATCACCTGTTTCCATTTCTTCCTGTCCTCTGCATCTTGCTCTGTCACACCAACCACCTGCATGTCCTCTCTAACCACATCCATAAACTTTATCTTAGGCCTTCCTCTTTTCCTCTTACCTGGCAGTTTCATCCTTAGCATCCTTTTCCCAATATACCCAGCATCCCTCCTCAGCACATGTCCAAACCAACACAATTTCATCTCTCTGGCTTTGTCTACAAACTGTCCAACCTGGGCTGACCCTCTAATATATTTATTCCGAATCCTGTGTACCCTCATCACACCCAGTGCAAATCTTAACATCTTTAACTCTGCCACATCCAGCTCTGACTCCTGCCTTTTTGTCAATGCCACTGTCTCCAACCCATATAACATAGCTGGTCTCACTACCCATTTGTAGACTTTCCCTTTCACTCTTACTGGTACTCGTCTGTCACAAATCACTCCTGACAGTCTTCTCCACCCACTCCACCCTGCCTGTACTCTCTTCTTCACCTATCTTCCACACTTGCCATTACTCTGAAATGTTGATCCCAAGTATTTATCACCTTCACCAACTCTACTTCCTGCATCCTCACCATTCCTCTATCCTCCCTTTCATTCACACACATATATTCGGTCTTAGTCCAGCTGACCTTCATTCCTCTCCTCTCTAGAGCATATCTCCACCTCTCCAGGGTCTCCTGAACTTGTTCCCTACTCTCACTACATATCACAATGTCATCTGCAAACATCATAGTCCACAGGGACTCCTGTCTTATCTTGTCTGTCAACCTGTCCATCACCAGTGCAAATAAGAAAGGGCTCAGAGCTGATCCTTGATATAATCTCACCTCCACCTTAAACGCATCTGTCACTCCCTTGGCAGATCTCACCATTGTCACTTTACCCTTGTACATATCCTGTACCACTCTTCCATACTTCTCTGCCACTCCCAACTTCCTCATACAATATCACAACTCCTCTCTGGGCACCCTGTCATATGCTTTTTTTCTAAGTCCACAAAACCACAATGCAACTCCTTCTGACCTTCTCTGTACTTCTCCATCAACACTCTCAGAGCAAATATATCACTTATAATAACCATGAAAGAGTGGCATATCACTTGCAGTTTAGTCATGACAAAGGGCAAATTATTATCCTAAGGATAAAAAATCAAAGGGGTATATTCCAGGGTGATTCTCTGTCACATCCACTGTTTCGTCGCCCTTAACCCATTAAGCAATTTACAATACAGATTAGGCTATGGTTACAGTTTGGCTCTCAGAAATCAGCCTTGTTAAAAGACATTTCATCTGCCCTTTGTGGATTACTTAAAATTGTATAGCCCATCAGTTAAGGAGCTGAAAGTACAGCTGCAAATGATTAAAACCTTCTCAGATGATATAAGAATGTCATTTGGTCTTGATAAATGTACAAATACAACATTTAAAACAGGAAAGCTTCAGCACCAAGAAAATATCACTCAGGTACAGAAATGAAATATAAAAGACCTTGAGCAGGAGGAAGTGCATAAATATTTGGGAATAGATGAAGGAGTAGCAATAAAACATGAACAAATAAGAATACAATTCAGTAAAAAATACTTAGAAGACTAAGACTAATAGCCCAGGCAATAAACCAGTTTGCTTCTCCTGTTCTAATGTACAGTTTTTGGGTGATTGACTGGCTCTAAAATGTATTGGATCAATTGGACAGGAAAACAAGAAAATGGTTCATGCCTGTCAAATGATATATAAAAATCAGTGTATTCCAAGACTATATATTCCTCACCTTAAAGGAGTTATGGGCCTCCTTGAAATTGATTACATGTATAGAGATGCAGTCATGGGGCTACATAGATATCCGCTGACCTTGCCAGATACAAATACAGAGAAAGTTTTAAAACATGAGAAAAGGAAGTATAAGATGACATCCTTGCTTAGTTTAGCAGAAGTGTTTCAGTGTGAAGTGGGAATGGAAATTAAAACAGATAACAACTGAATGTGCCAAAAAAAGATATAAGGAAAATTATCAGATGAGAAGGAAAGAAAACTGAAAAATCCAAAAATATAGTGGAGAGTGTAGAGATATTCTGGAACAACCATATGTTGACCAATTATTGCCCTAAGAATGGTTAATGAGAGGTGAATTGAAACCAAAAGATGAAAGGCTAATAATGTTGGCCCAGGATTATGGAAATGTACACATTAGTTTAAAAAGTCCATAGAACATGTGGGAGAAACAGATAAATGCAGGTGCAGTTCTGTAAAAAAGAACTGGAAACAGTTGCACATCTTGTTGCTTGGTGTGATACACTCATTTCAGAGGGCCTGTACACTGAAAGGCACAATAATCTGGCATGATCATTCCACTAGGGATTGTGCAAACATCACAATAGCTGAGAAGCACTGGAAACATGAACTACAAAACATTATATGGAATGATAAAGTTTATAACACATGGGATCACCTTTTACCAACAGTTCAAAAAATAGATCTAGAAAAATAGATATTGCAGTCCAAAAAAATAAATAAATAAATAAAGACAAAAGTAGCATTGATCATTGAAATTGATATACCCAGTGTTTACAATGTCTTATGTACACAGAAACACAAAGCAATATGGACGAAAGATATCTAGAGAGTTCCAATAGTAGTAAGAGCAATAAGCCTAATAAAAAAGAAATTACAGCCATAGTAAGACATGCTACCGGTACATATAACTCCATATGAATTACAGGAGTCATGTTTGGACACATTGTGTCTGCTGAGAATTAGCACTCTTAGTTAACATCAAAGATTGAAACAATACTAATTTGATGAATTTAATTGTACCCCTGTCTTAGGAATGGGTTCCAGTTCTGTCATGGCATTAGAAACTCGAAAGAAATTAAATAGGGAGAACCAGGAGTCATGCTTGGACATGAGCATCCCTGAGACAGGAGAAACAGGGGAAAATAAGTTACTGCATTTGTGCTTGGCTAGTGATGCATATTCTCTGTCTGACATATCACACAAAGGAAATCAGCAAGCAGTGGTTGAGCTGGCCCAGTAGAGAATTAGCTTGTCCCAGAAAGTGAAAGACAACTAGAAAGAGATTGGAAGCAAAGGCCTATTCCCATATTCATATGGCCACATGACAAAAGGGGCACAAAAGAGTTCAGTCCTGCTTGTTTATATATCAAACCACTGCCACTTTATGAGAGTGGACATAATTTGCACTGGTGGGAAGAGAGTCCTTGAATGCCGAACAGGTGAGAATGATGGCATTATTTTCAGAGTGTTGATGTTCAAATTAACCTTTTAGGTTAACCACCTACCTTGGACTATTTGTTCCAAATACTGACACCTCACTCTAGAGAAGAGGTATCTGTAGGCACAATCAGCAGGGGAATGAGGGCTCTGAAGGATCTGTCCAGACATGGAGATTTGAATTGCAAGGCCACCATACTACAAAATCTTTGCACTTCCTGCATATTCTAATCTGAGTATCCAGTGGATTGTAAAGTTAGTCCTACTGACCTTTGAATGATATCTTGTCTAATGGAAGAAAGGTTTAACAAGTCAGAATGCCAAGAGTGAATCCTATAAATGTAACAGACTATGTGGGTATCAGCTGAGATGTTGAAAGTTTCACCATTATGCCCCAAGGACTGAAACAGCTGGAGAACCAAACTGATGGATATAATTAAACTGTCCAGGGATGGATCTGGTAGGAGCCAGTCATCCAAGTATGGAAAGAATCTGGCATCCTGCAACCTGAGAGCCACTGCCATTATCAGCATGCATTTGGTGAATGTCCTTAGGGCTGTGATGAGATCAAACAGCAGTGTTCATAAATGAAAATGACTGTCCCCTATTCAGAAATTAAGGAGCCTTCTGGACTTGCTGGCAATCATGATATGCGGATACACATCCTTGAAGTCCAAAGAGTACATCCAGTCTCCTTCAGACAGGCAAGGAAGGTTGAATTGGACTGTAGTTATCTGAAGGGGCTCTTTCATGATGTGTTGCATCATGCCACTGAAGTCAATGATGGCCCTGATGTCCTTAGTCATTTTTTTTTACTGCAAAAATAACATTGCATAAAAGCCCAGTTCTTTTTATGGGCAGGATGACTCATCTAGGGGAGGGAAACATTGCATCCTGGGGGATAGACAAGAATGGAATGGAACAGCCTCTAAATGCTGTATCTTAGACATAGTGGTCAAAGGTGATGGTCTGTCACAGAGAGAGGAGAAATAGATGACCCAGATGGGAGCAGATGGGCAAAGACACAGGAAGTAGACTGATTCCTTTCCAAAGAAAGGCTGTAGTACCACTGGTTGTTCTGCCAAAAACATCTCTTCCTGTAGGATGACCATTCTGAGAGTTGCCATGGTCTTCACAACCCTTGCCAGAACCGTAAAATATGTTTTGCAAGGTATGTAAAAACCAAAGCTGACATTGACTCGGCTGTTTCTGAGAAAGTGTATGTTGAAAAGCCTGGGACTTATTCCCAAGCTTGCAGAGTGAACTGCCTTTTAACCTGTTTTTCCAACTTGACTTTTATTACAGATACAAACAGCAAGATTCTATTAACAGGGATATTCATAAAATCAGCCTTAGTTATTTCAGTGAATTCTATTAGGCAGAGTGAGGCATGACAATAAGAAGCCAGTCCCATACCTGCAGCCCTAGCACAACCTTTCACAGCTCTGTGCAAGGTATATGGTCAGTTTAGCTAAGAAACTAAGGGTTGATAGCTGGGATTGCAATTTCATTTTTTAATCATAGTGTCTGGGAATTATTCCAGAGTGAATACAGTTTCATCAATTATCTTCCTCTAGAACCTCAACATGTGCACCATGTTGCTTAAAGCCATCAACGGAAGAAGGAAGATGAAAACGCATGCTTCTCTACTCTGTCCATCATTCAAGACTCTTTATTAGTAGGGTGGGAGCTTTAATAGGAGGTTAAGAGGCTTCTTAAGAGCAATTAAGACAATTTTGGAGCTCATCACAGGGTTCTGTGACTACCCACAACAACTCTTAATAGTCCAAATGATTCTATCTGGCCTCTTCAGCAATGTGTTCTGCAAAACATTTTAAGTGACCAGCTGAGCCATTTTTACAGCCAGTGGTGTCACCCAAGAGGATGACCTGGGTGCCTGGAAGATCACAGCAGGGATATGTTCTGACATGGAGGGGCTTCTCTGGAGCAATTCTGTTTTCATAGAAATAAGGTTCAATATCATACCAAACTTGGAGTCCTCAAGCAGAAGGATGGAAGATTCTGCTCCTGGTCATCTTCTATGTCTAATGTGGGGGACTTATCAGAGGAATCTGAGTGCTTTGAAGAGGTGTAGCCACCAAGCAAAGACTGATATGCAGTCACCATAAGTATATCCTGCTAAGCCACTCTGAGTATTTTTCTCTTCGTCTGTTGGGGGTGGATCACAGTAACAACAAGTAAGGCAGGACCCTGGGGCTTAGCCTGAATGATTCCAAGTGGTGATCAATGCAGATAAAGCCTGCGTCACTTGAACTGGATCTGCAAAAGCCCCCAAGCCAGAAGCAAAGTTTAAAAATCCTAAGGGATCAATGTTATATGATGCTTTGAGAAGGTCAATCTGAACCTTAAGGACAATGCATTGACAGCAACACTTGAGGCTGATGCAACCACTAGGAGCCCAGTTGGTGTCAGTGATCTCAGTTTTCTGCTTGATTCCTTAGCCTTGATTCCTTGTGAAAAATAAATAATTAATAAATAAATGGAATTTTTTTTTCAGGCTCATAATAATTTCAGAAAATTCCCTTGTACGCAGAAAAAAATTAAGAAATATGAAGTTGGTCCACTAACACAAAGCACAAAGACACTGGAATGCAGACATGATGAAATACCTTTTATTGGACCAGCATATGTTTTACAATTACTTGAGAATTTGGGCTGACTAGAGCCCTATATCAAGAGTTATTAAGTTACTGTCATTAGCTATAATGCTTAAATATCTACTCGTGAGAAAGTGAAAGAGAAAAATGTAATTTATTTCCAAATGGCTAAAAAGATACTTGAAAAATGCCAGTGTGGGGAAAAATATGCAGCTTCTGTGTTTTGTATGGCTTTTTACCTCATGGACTGAGTGAGAATGGCACAGTGGCACAGTGGATGGCATTGTCACCTCACAGAAAGAAGTTCTGTGGTTCAAATCTTGGCTGGAGTGCCTTCTGTGCAGAATCTGCATACTCTCCCTGTGTTTGTGTGGGTTTCCTCCAGGTGTTCTGCTTTCCTCTCACATTCCAAGGACATGCAGTAGGTAGATTGGACACTCTAAATTGGCCATAGGTGTGAGTGTGCATGCAAGTATGTGGTATGGAAAAGCAGCTGTGGCAGGGCTAGCTACCCATTGGTGTGAACCTTGGCTCTAGATGATTGCCACTGTGGAAATGACACCCTGACACCACATGGGAAAAAGGGGTTGCGGATGGATGGATTGTGACAGTGTGTGTGTGTGTATGTGTGTGTGTGAGATAGACAGAGAGACTGTATGAGCCTGAAACTGCAGAAGGACAACACATGCTCTGCAATAAAAATTAAAGTTTTGCATGTTACATTACAGTCAAAGTTCATTTAGCAAAGAAGATACTGCTTAAGAGACTACCCTGACACTTAATAAGATAACAAATCACAATACAACAGAGATATTAGTTAAATTCAAAGAAGAAAAACAAGAGATTATAATTTGTTAATCTGTTTGTGAGGTAGATGCCTTGGTTAACAACAAATAGGAATTTGCACTGTGAAATGATGTGTTATGATAAAGGCATGGACTACGGAGAGAATAAAATACCGGGTTGGAATTTATGGATGTTGTCTGCAGTTAGTGCATTACACAGACTGTGGTTTAGCCAACTGAAATAAAGAGGGAAAGAAAGACAGAGAGTGAGAGACAGACAATAGTACTGAACTATGTTTTGTTACACTGTTAAAGCTGTTTAAACATTAAGGCCTTACTGACTGTTAAATGCATGATACTAGTGTTCTGACTAGAATTTGTGAAAATAATTACTCTCTTGGCATGAATGAAACACAGGTGCCAAAACCCAAACCTAAGTGATCTTACAATTACTGTTAACTTTCTGAGAAATACAGCAGTTTGGACTCAGGGTAAGTTCATAAACTCGTGTATTACCAGAGGAAGAAACATTTGATCTGATATTGTTAATCCTCATTCATTCCTTACGCATGGGTATCGGTTCCGATCTCGGAACCGAGCCGGCCATTTTCCAAGCTCGCATCAGCTTCAAACTCTCGAGCTAAACTCTTACCCACAATCCCCCTCTCCCTGTTACCTCAGATTTCGTTTGCCGCATTGCCATCCAGTCATGTCAAGCTACTTCTCTTGAGCTAAGTACAGTCAATTGTTGTTTAATTGCTTTACAAATTACTTTTCTGTCAGAAAAGTTGATATTTTATTGTCTCTTACCCTATCGCTTCAAGTGTTCATAAATTCGTCAGGTTTTTCTGTCTTTTACTTACTACTTTTACCACGAGGTATTTTCTCTTACCATTGTTGGCAATCTTTTTCTCTTTTCTCTCTCATACCTTCGAGTACTCTCTTGTACCATTGCTGGTACTTTTCTATTAATTAATATGGCAGATAAAAAAGGTTGTCCGGGGTTTAAACAGTGTTCTGAATATGGACACAAACTGCCTCCTTCTGATGCACACTCTTTGTGTGTTTATTGTTTGGGAGCTTCCCATTTATCTGTTGAACCACCCTGTATTATTTGTGAGAACTTTTCTAATAGAACTTTGTTAGAAAGGAAAACCAAGCTGATACTGAAGGGACTTCTAAAATCTCCCTTTTCAGAGGCTATTTCTGGGTTGGAGGTCTCAACCCCTCCTAAAGCCCATAAGAAAATGGATGTTTCTACTAAGGCTAAATCCTTGCCTTCATCCCTGGCTGGGGACTCTCACCAACCAAAACCTAAAAAGGCCAAATTTTCAGCTCCGGAGCTCTCTCAGTCAGCTCCAGTGCCTTCGGTGCCTAGACCTTTGGCACCAAGGCCTTCGGCTCCATTAGTGATTTCAGGTCCGTCCTCTCCTGCAGCCTTCTATATATCAGCACAGAGGGGCTCCTTGGCTCAGACCATTACCACTGTATCGGCACCGACCATTCAGTTGGCGCAGACCTTGGCCGCGTCAGCTCCGAGATCTTCCTTGGAACCGAGGCCTTTATTGTTGACTCCAGTTTTGTCAGTTCCAGCTTCGGCACCGACTCCCACCATTTTGGCACTGACAACCACTTTGGCACTGATCCCTGTGTCGGTGCAGACAATGACCTCGGCACCGATGACTTCTTCGGTGCAGACAACAGTAGTCCAGTCTTTCTCGGCACTGTTGTCCTCAGTGTGGTCAGATGAGATGGGCACCGAGTCTGCCTCTTTTGTGGACAGGCCTGTTTCTCCCTCAGTCTCTGTGAGGTCCACTAGAAGCCTTTCTGAACATGATGTGTTGCGTCTTGTGGACCAGGCATTCTTGGCCAGAGGTATTCCACCCCTCAGGAACTATCCTTCCTTGGGAGGTGATCACCCATCTCCAAAGACACCTTCTTATTCTCCTCCTTCATTGCCTTTGAAGTCCATGGATATAGCACAGTCTTCCCCTTCTGTGGTTCCCTTTATGGATCTCACTAAAGAACCACAGTTGCATTTATGGCAGGAAAGTTTTGCTACGATCCAGGATGTCAGCTGTGACATGCATAGCTTGCTGCTCCAAAGCCATCCGGGGACTCTGAGTCGGCAGGCTCAGCCACTTAGGGGAGGAGTGCCACCTGTCCTAGACATACACTCCTTTTTGAGTGGACCAACCTTCCAACTGATGGAGAAGGCTTTTGCTGCTGCTGGCCATACCGGACTGTCTATACTTCTGCCCTCCTCTGGTACACTGGTTTCACAAGTCGCATCTAGCGGACACCGGGTGCAAGGGCCGCAGGACATATTCCCCCTTTCCGTTGTCTTCCCCAGCTTCTTCCAATGAAGAGGTCCACCGGAAAAGTTCATGTAAGAGGAAGCACATGGACTCCACAGAGGAGTCCCTCACCAAAGACACAGATTTTGATGAGGGGGAAGGATTCCCCCTGGTCACCCTCTGAGGTATCCTTTGGTGATATCTTCAAAATCCTGAAACAGAGAGGTAACTGGCAGTCCTCTAATCTGACACCTGAGGAATCTGTGTTCCTGCAGGCCTTTCACGCATGGCCCACTACCTCCTGGGTTACTCCACCTGCTGATGAACTTGTCAGGTTCATCGTGCATCATGCTTGGAAGGCCCCTGATACCATCAAAGCTATTCCCTGGAGATCAGATAAGATCTTGTCCCCTCCTGCTTTGGATCCCCATTAGTCCAAAGGTCTTCCTGTGGATGCTTTGGTGGTGGTGGCCGCAGCAAAAAAGGATCTGGCAGAAGACGGAAGCCAGACTGTCCATCTGCCTAACAGAGAGTCCTGGGCCCTGGACAGGATAGGGAAGCGCACCTTTGCTTCAGCGACCTTTGCTATCAGGTCCCTGAATTATATGGCACATTTTACCAGGCTTCAAAGGGATCTGGTTTCTGAGCTCTCTGAAACCTTGGCTGGTGCCGTGTCTCATGAGGTCCATGACAAAGTGGCCTCTAAGCTGGCCACCATTGAGTCTATATCTAACTCCTCTATGCAATTGATATCTCATGCAGCAGAAGGAGCAACTAGAGTGGTGGATTCAGCTGTGGTCTTGAGACAACATGCCTGGATGCACTTGTGCAACTTCACGGGACCTATTAAGTCTTCTTTTCTTAATGCCCAGGGGGGAGGCCTTCTCATTGTTTAGGTCCAAAGCTAAAAGCACACTGGCCAGATGTGAACAGGACGGTAAGACCCTTTCTGCCATAGGTGTTCATTATTCTTCCCCTCAACGTGCTTTCTTCTGAAACCAAAAGAGTGGGAAGATATGGTTTAAGAAATCTCAGGGTCCTTTCCGTGACACACAGGCCGAGTTCTCCTCCAGAGGCAGAGGGGGAAACTCACATGGAAGATGCTCCTTTTGGGGCAGAGGGGGCCATGTAACCAGGGTTCCAGGGATTTTTTCCCTGGTCAATCCTACCAATGCTCCTGAAGAGCGGCCCAACTCCTTTCCTCTGGAGGTGGTTGGGGGACATTTCTCCTTGTACCCTTCTGCCTGGCTAACCATCACCACCGAGTCTTGGGTGCAAAGGATCATAACCAGAGGTTATCATATCCCCTTCGATCTTTGTCCCGTCCCTTCAAAAAATCTTCCCAACATTCCACCCAGTCAAAGAGAAGAAGCAGCACTAGAGATAGAAAAGCTGCTAAGAAAAAGAGTCATCCAAATGTCCCTCCAGACCAGATAGGATCCGGATTCTACTCAAGACTATTTTTGGTGCCAAAGAAAAAAGGGGACTGGAGACCAATTTGTGAAAATAATTACTCTCTTGGCATGAATGAAACACAGGTGCCAAAACCCAAACCTAAGTGATCTTACAATTACTGTTAACTTTCTGAGAAATACAGCAGATTGGACTCAGGGTAAGTTCATAAACTCGTGTATTACCAGAGGAACAAACATTTGATCTGATATTGTTAATCCTTGTTCATTCCTTACTCATGGGTATCGGTTCTGAGTTCGGAACCAAGCCGGCCATTTTCCAAGCTCACGTCAGCTTCAAACTCTCAAGCTAAATTTTTACCCACAACCCCCCTCTCCCTGTTACTTCAGATTTAGTTTGCCGCATTGCCATCCAGTCATGTCAAGCTACTTCTCGAGTTAAGTAAAGTCAAATTTTGTTTAATTGCTTTACAAATTACTTTTCTGTCAGAAAAGTTGATATTTTATTGTCTCTTACCCTATCGTCAAGTGTTCATAAATTCCTCAGGTTTTTCTGTCTTTACTTACCACTTTTACCAATGCAGGTATTTCTGAATGCCATTGTTGGCAATCTTTTCTCTCACCTTCGAGTACTCTCTTGTACCATTGCTGGTACTTTTACACTAATATGGCAGATAAAAAAGGCTGTCTGAGGTTTGCTGTTCTGAATGTGGACACAAACTGCCTCCCTTCTGATGCACACCTTTGTGTATATTGTTTGGGAGCCCCACGGTATCCTTGTTGAACCCTGTAATATTTGTGAGAACTTTTCTAGAACTTTGTTAGAAAGGAAAAACAAGTTGATACTGAAGGGACTTCTAAAAATCTCCTTTCTCAGAGGCTATTTGGCCGGAGGTCTCAACCCTCCCAAAGCCCATAAGAAATGGATGTTTCTGCTAAGGCAATTCCTTGCCTTGTCCCTGGCTGAGGACTCTCACCAACCAAAACCTAAAAAGGCTGTTCCAGCCCTCGGGAGCTCTCTAGTCAGCTCCAGTGCCTCGGTGCCTAGGGACCTCGCACCAAGGCTTTCGGGTTCCATTAGTGATTTGGTAACTGATTCCTCCTGCAGCCTTCTATACTGTAGCGCACAGAGGGGCTCCTTGCCTTGTGACCATATTACCATTGTATCAGCACCGTAATTCATCGGCCCATGCAGACCTTGACCTGCCAGCTCCAGATCTTCCTCGAACTGAGGCCTTTATTGTTGATCTCCAGTTTGTCAGTTCCAGCTTTGGCACTGACTCCCACCCACTTTTGGCACTGACAGCCACTTTGGCACCGATCCCCTGTGTCGGTGCAGACACGACCTGCACCGAGCGACTTTCTCGTGCAGACAACAGTAGTCCAGTCTCTTCTCGGCACTGTCCCTCAGTGTGGTCAGGAGCGAGATGGGCACCGAGTCCCCTTTGTGGACAGGCCTGTTTCTCCCTCAGTCCTGTGGGAGGTCCACCAGAAGCCTTCTGAACATGATGTGTTGCGCCTTGTGGACCAGGCATTCTTGGCCAGAGGTATTCCCACCCCTTAGGAACTATCCTTCCTTGGGAGGTGATCACCCATTCCAAAGACACACCTCTTACCCTCCTCCTTTAATGCCTTTGAAGTCCATGGATATAGCACAGTCTTCCCCTTCTGTGGTTCCCCTTTACATCCCTACTCAAAGAACCACAGTTGCCTCTTGCTGGCAGGAAAGTTTTGCTATGATCCAGGATGTCAGGGGCTGTGACATGCATAGCTCTGCTGCCCACAGCCATCCAGGGACTCTGAGTCGGCAGGCTCAGCCACTTAGGGGAGGGAGGCCACCTGTCCCAGACATACACTCTGAGGGACCACCTCCAACTGATGGAGAAGGCTTCTTTGCTGCTGGCCATACCGGGATTGCCCATACTTCTGCCCTCCCTCTGGTACACTGGAGTTCTCACAAGTCGAACAGCGGACACCGGATGCAAGGGCCGCAGGGCTTCTATTCCTTCTGAACCTCCTCCTGGGCTCTTCCACCGGGAAGAGGTCCACCGGAAAAAAGTTCTCGCGGGAAGAGGAAGCACATGGACTCCACAGAGGAGTCCCTCACCAAAGACACAGATGTTGATGAGGGGGAAGGATCCCCCCGGTCACCCTCTGAGGTATCCTTTGGTGATATCTTCAAAATCCTGAAACAGAGAGGTAACTGGCAGTCCTCTAATTTGACACCTGAGGAATCTGTGTTCCTGCAGGTCTTTTGCGCATGGCCCACTACCTCCTGGGTTACTCCACCTGCCGATGAACTTGTCAGGTTCATCGTGCATCATGCTTGGAAGGCCCCTGATACCATCAAAGCTATTTAACGGAGACCAGATAAGATCTTGTCCCCTCCTGCTTTGGATCCCCGTTGGTCCAAAGGTCTTCCTGTGGATGCTTTGGTGGTGGTGGCCGCAGCAAAAAAGGATCTGGCAGAAGAAGGAAGCCAGACTGTCCATCCGCCTAACAGAGAGTTCTGGGCCCTGGACAGGATAGGGAAGCGCACCTTTGCTTCAGCGACCTTTGCTATCAGGTCCCTGAATTATATGGCACATTTTGACAGGCTTCAAAGGGATCTGGTTTCTGAGCTCTCTGAAACCTTGGCTGGTGCCGTGTCTCATGAGGTCCATGACAAAGTGGCCTCTAAGCTGGCCACCATTGAGTCTATATCTAACTCCTCTATGCAATTGATATCTCATGCACAGAAGGAGCAGCAGACTGGGTTCAGCTGTGGTCTTGAGACAGGTCCTGGATGCCTTGTGCACAGACCCTTAAGTCTTCCTTTCTTAATGCCCATTGAGTCCCTCCATTGTTAAATGCCAAAGTTAAAAGCCCTGGCCCGTCTGGGACAAAACCCTTTCTGCCATAGGTTCATTTCTTCCCCTCAACGTGCCTTTCCCTAACCAAGAGTCCCAGATTGGAAGAAAAGGGCCCCGTGACACACAGGTGATCCTCTCCAGAGGCAGAGGGAATCACATTAAGATGCTCCTTGGCGAAGGATGTAACCAGGGTTCCAGGGATTCTTTCCTTCAAAACCAATGCTCCTGAAGCGCCCAACTCCTTCCTCAGGTGGTTGACATTTCTCCTTGTCCCTTCTGCCTGGCTAACCATACCCATTCTTGCGTCAAAGATCATAACCAGAGGTTACATTTTCCCCTTTGAATGAAGATTTACCTTCAAAAATTCCAAACAATCACCCTTCAAAACACCAAGGCATAGAATAGAAAAGCTGCCAACCATACAGTCGGTATATCCCTCCCGACCAAAAGGATTCCATTCGACTCAATCTATTTTTGGTGCCAAGATCCCTCTTATGCCAAATTTGGATCCTTCATTAAAAGTGTTTGAATCAAAACCTTGGAGGTCACAATACAACCATGTTTCATTAGGTAAAAGATTGGATGTGCCCTATAGATCCAAGATCTTCGCAACCTCAATATTTGTGGAAAACCATCGATTTTCGCTTCTTCTGCCAGAGCAGTTCTACCAGTTCAGTTTATGTCTAGGACTCCATACAGACAGAGTGTCAAAAGTGCATGGAACTAATCCAGCTCACTTTGACCTAAAGGATTCCAATGTTCCATACCAGACCACTGGCTCCTTTTCTTCCCAACATTCAAACAGAGAGAGTATTGCCTACATCCCTCATGCTCAAAGGCAAGCCATTACATAAACAGGCAAATCCAATCTAACTCTGACCATTATATTCATTGGGACCTAGGATAGGATCTGTTGCAAGGTCCATTCCAGCTAATTGTAAGGATAAAGCAACAACTAATTCCAATCCTTTCAAAGGACAATCCATGAAGCCATTCTACAGCTGTGGTTCCATGGCAGCCTCCATACCATTGTTCCTTGCATACATGGCTCTCAATGGCTACTGCTCACCCATGATCTTTCAAATCTTTTCGCCAGTGAGAACCCTCAGGTTCAAGGTTAAATGTCTTGAAGCCTCCCAATAAGTACTGGGGCTCTTCCCGCAAGAATGACAGGATAACAAATCCAAAGAGTTATGTCTAAGTCCATCTGGCCTTGGTCAACCCCCTCTCCTGGGTTTTCTAGTGATATCACCATCCAGTTCTCTTTAGGTTATTTGACCAGAGGTAGCTCTCTACCTTCTTTTTAACTTGCAAACTCAATCTGAGGTAACAGGGAGAGTGAGATTGTGAGTAAGAGCTTAGCCTCGAGAGTTTGAAGCTGACGCCAGCTTGAAAATGTCCGCCTCTGTTCCAGATCGAACCGTAGCACCCATGCGCGAATGACTCGAAACGGAGGATCAACAATACAGATGGAACGTTATGGTAAGACATAACTTTTTTTTGCTCTTCAGTGCACCTCATTTGTGTCCACTGATGAGAAAGTTCTGAAGTGCTGTAGTGTCTCTTAAAACCAGTATTCAGGTTCAAACTACTGTCTGTCAGACTAAACAACTGAATTAGCCAAATCATTGTTTATCTTTAAAAAATGGTGGACAGAAATGTCCTGGAAGAACCATAACTGTCATAGCCAATACAGGATGAGAAAAGATCATCACTACATTACTGTAGATAGAGTGGGACAACTTATAGAATTTATTCTGTCACAGAAGTTTAAAGGAAAGCATTATGTTCAAACTATGGGCACTGCAATGGGTACCATAGATGCAGCTGGACTCTTTCCACTAATGAATTAAATACTCTGAGGACTTCTCATGAGTTATGCATTATGCAAGTGAAAAATAAAGTTGCAACTTTATTTTCAATATAACACTAAAAATCTGAAGTATGAACTACATGCCTTTACTTCTGATGGCTCGGCTGCTGGAAAGCAAATACATGTCTTCCCTTCTGACACCATTTAACATTTAGACTTTTGGATGCTTACAATTGACTGAGATGCTATGAATGTTTTACCAGCCTTCAAGATATTTTCATTGTAACTGCCAAACTGGGAAAGAGGCCATTTGACCTGCATTCTTTTACCTACATCACCAGTTTCTTAAAGAGATGTGTCCATATACTACATTAACAAATAAAAGGCAGAAAAAAAGAGCTGGGGATGGGGTTCAAAAATGTGAGAAGAAGCTAATGCAAATACACAGAAAACAACACCAGGTTACATCTGAAGCTTACATAAGACATAGGGCATTAAATAAAATCTCCATAGCAACAGGGTGAGGCTGCTCTGGGATGCTAGATTTCCTCTCTGAACCTAAATATTGGATCAGCTCAAGGAAAAAAAAATCTGGCTTCAGGTACCAGAAGAATGAGGAGGGGCACCAGAAGCAGATGATGATCAGCTGCTGGAGGAGCAAAAAATGCCAAAAAAGGGAACTAAACTGCCAACTCCCTGGTGCATGTGGATAAAGCCCTGACTATGACCCAGATGACCCAAATTTGACTAGTAATATGGGTATCTGTCGGAGCTGGCTGGGTAGAAGAGGAAAGGTGAAACATCAGCCTACTTGCTTCTTCTAGGGGTAGGGGGTGTGCCTTGGGCACAGCTGGTTTGCAAGGCCCCTGTGGCGATATCAGGACTGAGACAAGAACCATAACTGCTGTAGACAGGTAGGTAAAAAGGAACATGTCATCATGTAGGTAGGGGTGTTTACCCTCCTGGTGCCATTGTATGCCAGCCTGATGACTTCATCCCTGCATATCAGTGTGAGGTAGGGCTCGAGAAGAAAAGTCTGTATCTTCTGCAAAAATTATGGGACTACTACTGTGATTCTTGACCCTATCTCTGGGGAAAGAGAAAACAAAAACAGAAAAAGAGAGGCCTCAAACCTGGAAGAACAAATGGGACAATTGTACAGTGGGAAGGAGACAACCTGGTGACCAGAACAACTGCCAGAGACAAGAAAAAAACAAAAAGAGCCTAAACATATCTGATTGTGGGATAGGATAGTATTTTCCCATTAATTTCTGGCTATATTCCCTATGTTATAAGAGAGCAGTTCAGTTAGGGGATATGGCCAGAAATTTTGTGATAAAACAAATTCTGGAAGGAGCTGTCATGATATATATTTACTGAAAGCATGATTAATGGATGGAAGGATGTCAGACAGCTGGTAGAATGGCAATGACAATCCATTTCCATTTTCAAGGGGGACCATACCTCCCAACTACTTAACGTAAGAAATCTGGACAAAACATAAAATAATTGGGGGAACCAAGACTGAACTTGACAGTCATGAGGAGATGGTAAACATTTGCACCACACCACACTCATAGGTTCATAGGTTCATAGGTTAGTACTATCTCACTAAATCTACACCACCAAAATCCACACATAGTAACACAAAAACATTTTTGGAGGCTCTCAATAATAATCTGTCTAAGCAACAGAGACCTCCAAAGCAGAAACGTAAGCAACCTCCATTCCCCAAGACAACCCAAATGACACATAGTCTACAGACTCAGTGTGCCACTCAACCACAGCCAATAAGGCAAAACAGCGTACCCAACACACTAGTCATAGGTGACTCTATAGTCAGGCACAGTGATGTCCCACTCACCAGGCTAAACAAAGAGAAGATTACTGTCAGCTGCCTGTCAGGTGCCAGGATCCGCCACATAACCCACGCACTCAGATCACTCCACAACAAGTACAAATATGACTCTGTCATTGTCCATGTTGGTGTGAATGACGTGAGATGTACCTCCCTGGATTACATGAAAAGAGATATAGAAGAGCCCTCCGATCTTGTAGCCCAGGCAGGTATGACCCTAGCCCTGAGTAGCATTCTGCCATCACCCCAAATGATACCACAGTACAAGGACAAAATGATTGACTTCAACAATTGGCTAAGCTTCTGCTGTCATTCTAAAGGGATCCAGTATCTGTCTGCTTGGGATGACATGGTCGACAGACCACTATGCTTTGCCACAGATAGCCTGCACCTGTCATTGCTGGGATTCTGGATACTGGCTAAGGCTCTTGCTGCCCCTATAGTGCCTTTTTTAGGCAAGGTTCAAATAACAAATTCACCACCATAACAGGAACAGGCTAGCAAAAACTGAGGGTAATGCTACTCAATGCTAGAAGTCTAAATCTCAAAATGCACTCACTCAAGGCACTCCTTAAAATGGAGAACATCGATATCTGTGCAGTGACTGAGACCTGGCTCAAGGCTCCAGAGAGCACCTCTGCACTACCAGGCTATAACTCATATCACACTTTTTGGCCATGTAACCTGGACCGAAACACCAAAGGCAGAGGTGTGTCCATATTCATTAAGAATATCCACACCTCCAGGCTAGTTGCTCAGCATAATGCATCCGAGGTTATCCAACTGCAACTAACTCTGGGCAAAACTGCAATCCAAATTGTAGCTTGCTACAGATCCCCACCATGTCCCAGGATTCCCACTCCTCTTTTCTTGATGTACTGGAAAATATTAGGGTTCAACCAAACACCCTAATAATGAGCAACTTCAACTACCCCACAATTAACTGGGAAAACTACTCATGTACCAACTCTTTAGCTCAACGCTTTCTGGAATTTATAAACTCCAGTGCTTTGGATCAACTTATCCACACCCCCACCAGGGGCAACAATATCCTAGACCTAGTCATTACCAACATGAGTGACCGGTGTTCCACACCTGAAATCAACTCCTCGTTGGTCCGATCTGACCATAAGCTAATCACCCTTGATATCCACATCCTACCCCCAACCCCCATTAAGGAAACCACGATAAAAAATTTCTCCAAAGCCAACTTCATGCTTCCTAAGACAGAAGCAGTGAACTTCATGACACCCATGCAGATGGACAATACAGTTATAACTTCTGAATCCTACACAAATGCACTCTATAAGCACTTATACGAGTGTATGGATCGTGCTATCCCAAACAGAACCAAGATGCTATCCTCCAAAAAAAAGGAAGCCAATCTGGTGATCCCCTGCCATAAACAAACTGCATAACAGAAGGAAGAAACTGTTGCAAAAGAGAGTAAAATCCCATGAGTGGAGGAGCTCCCTGGTCAGCCTCAGTAAGAAGCTGAGATCCCTTATAAGATCCTCCAAAGCTAGCTATGAAAACAGAATCACCACTAATTCTAAGGACAACCACAAAGCATTCTATAGCTATGTCAAGAATCTTGATGGCAACACCCAGATCTGCTCTGAGTTACAGCACAAAGGCACAAAAATTACAGAACCAACTGATATTGCCAACATCCTGGCAGATAGGTTCAGTGCTAACTTTACCCCCCCCACCCCACACCTTAAAGGGCCCATATCTATAAAGGAAGAATGCAGAGTTCCTGTAAGCACAACTACGCAGGTAAAAGCTGCACACTCTAAAGCCAAAAACACAGCATCCATGGGGACCAGACAACATCCCAGGCTGCATTTTACACGAACTTCAGAACAAACTGGCTCCCCACTTAAGCACCATGTTCAATAATAGCCTTGCATCAGGCTTTGTGCCCATTGAATGGCACACAGCAACAATTATCCCACTCCACAAATGGGGGAGCGACCACTGATCCCGGGAACTATCGACCTATTAGCCTGACGAGCCTGGTCTGCAAGGCCATTGAACGTATCATCATGGAATTCATAAATAAAGACATTGGTAACCTCCAAACTCTGGATCCCACCCAGTTCAGGTTTGTGAAAGGCAGATCATGCCTCCTGAACCTGATTGACTTCTTTGAGGCAGTCACCAAAGACGTAGATGAGGGTAAGGTGGTTCACACAGCCTATCTTGACCTTGCCAAGGCTTTCAACACCATCCCCCATTCTGGAATTATAGCTAAACTCACTAAACTAGGTATAAATCCCTACATCACAAGATGGGTTGCCAACTGGCTCACTGACAAAACCCACACTGTAAAAGCTGCAGACTCCAAATCTGACCTCAAAGCAGTGACAAGTGGAGTACCACAGGGTTCCATCCTGGGACCTCTCCTGTTTACTATCTACTTCTCTGAAGTACAGGCTAACATAGAAGGCCTCTGTCTAACAAAGTTCGCAGATAACTGCAAATTAGGACCAATAGTCAAGTCCCCAAATGATGTGGACATCCTACAGAAGGGCATCGCTGAGACAGATGCCTGGTGTCAGAGCCATGGCCTCAAGCTCAATGCCAAAAAGTGCAGTGTCATCCCTTTGGTAAAAACTCTGTACCCATGAACTACCACATAGGCATCAATCTACTTAACACCGAATGTGTGATAAGAGACCTTGGGACCCAGGTGGACAGTAGTCTCTCCTTTGATAGTCACATTGCCACAGTAGTCAGGAAGTCCTTCTATGTGGCACACCTCAT